>NC_086449.1:256183646-256398646 GCF_028390025.1 Pseudophryne corroboree
TCTAAGCAAGAGCATATAAGTAAATTGCTGGAGATAGTAGCACAGCTCAGATCCATAGGAGAGGAGCTGAAATGCAGCCACACAGTAGCCATAGTTCTGTGCAGTCTACCAGACACATACAGTGCACGTATAAACGCTTTGGAAACAAGACCTGAAACAGAACTCACACTAGACTTTGTAAAAAACAGGCTTATAGATGAATATCAGCGCAGGAAAGAAATCACACAGGATTGCATGGACAGTGACACAGAAAAATCTCTCAAAGTTACAGATACTAGGGTGCATAACAAAGAAACAAGAGCATGCTTTAGATGCAACAAGATAGGATATTTAAAAAAGGACTGCTCTATATGGAAAGAAGAACAGCAGAAACTATTTTTAAAAGGATCCAAGCAGAAAGCCAAGACTACACTTACAGACATATGCACAAATAAGTGGAATATTACTTTTAAAGCGACAGTAACACATACGAACTTTAGTTGGTACATAGATTCTGGAGCGACAAGTCACATGACAAGCGACAGAGATTTCTTCACCGAAATTGACACAAGTCATAGAGAAGCAATCTGTCTTGCAGATGGTACCAATATCACTGCGGAAGGTAAAGGGCATGGCATGCTCATATGCTCCAGTGCTAATGGAAGTGATAGAACAATACCAATTAAAAACGTATTATATGTTCCCAGATTGGAAGGCGGATTAATATCTGTAAAATGTTTGACGGATAAAGGGCTTACCATTAAATTCAAAGATAAAGTGTGCATCATTCAAAATGGAACAGAAACAGTAGCCACAGCCAAAGCAGAACAACACCTGTATTGTATAGACACTGCAGCACAACAGGTGAGATTAAGCACACACGGACACACAAACTGTATTCACATGTGGCACAGACGACTAGGACACAGGCACCCAGACAGCAATAAGGAACTACAAAATAGAGGCCTAACAAAGGACCTCACAGTATCAGACTGTTCAGAAACCATGAGGTGTAAATGCTGTATAAAAGCCAAAGCCACAAGAATGACAGTTCCAAAACAAAGTGAAAACAGAGCCCAAAGACCTCTAGATCTCATACACAGTGACGTGTGTGGCCCAATGCAAGTACGTACACCAAGCGGTAACAGATATATAGTGACTTTCACTGATGACTACTCCAGATATACAGTTACTTATCTGATCAAAAGCAAGGATGAAGTACTGGACAAATTACATGATTACGTAACAATGGCTAGAATTAAATTTCAAAGAAATCCACTAGTATTTCGTAGCGACAATGAAGGTGAATTCACGGGTCACAAAATAGAACACTTCCTGAGACGACTTGGTAGAGAGCACCACAAGACAGTACCCTACACACCAGAACAGAATGGGGTAGCTGAAAGAAAGAATAGGACTCTGACAGAAATGATTAGATGCATGTTAACAGATTCAGGATTACCTGACAAATACTGGGGTGAAGCCGTAAAGACAGCCACATACTTACAGAACAGATTATTCTCAAGATCAGTGGAGAAAACCCCATATGAATTATGGCATGGCAGAAAACCTAATGTGAAACACATAAGAGTCTTTGGATGTCTTTCCAGCAGAAAGACGCAGTAAACTGCAGAACCGCGCAGTGGAAGGAATCTTTGTAGGATACAGTGAATGTTCCAAAGAATACAGAATTCTGAACCCAAAGACTGATACAATAACCAGAAGCAACAGTGTGACCTTCGTGGAGGAACTAAGAAATAAAGTGATGACTCAAGCAGATCAGGATAAAGAAGACAACGTTGACTCTTGTGACACCATCACAACAGATGCTGACCAAGAGGTTGAAATCAGTCTCAAACCAGATACCAAAGGTATGCAGGAGCACACCACAGATGAAGTAAGGCGCTCAACCAGAAAGAACAAAGGTAAAGCACCAGTGCATCGCTCATATAAAGCTAGCACCATCAGTATACGTGAACCCGCATCATGGGAAGAAGTACCTGACTTACCAGAAAGGGAAGCTGTAAAATGGATAGAAGGAGCAAAAGAAGAAATTAAATTCATGCGTGACAATCAAACATGGGCACTAAAAGAACTGCCAGCAGGAAGAAAAACCGTAGGCAGCAAATGGACCTTCAAAGTCAAATACAACACAGATGGAAAAGTGGAGCGATACAAAGCCAGATTAGTAGCCAAAGGATATTCGCAAAAATATGGAGAAGACTATGATGAGACATTTGCTCCAGTAGTAAAGCACACAACCATAAGGACATTACTTACAGTAGCAGCCGCAAAGGATATGCAAGTGAGAGACTTCGATGTAAAGACAGCGTTCTTAGATGGCGAGATAAAGGAGGATATTTACATGGAACAGCCACCAGGTTTCAAGGACCCTGAAAGACCAGACGAAGTATGCAAGCTCCAGAAGAGTATATATGGTCTGAAACAGGCAGCAAGAGCCTGGAACACAAAATTAAATGAAGTAATCATAAAGGAAGACTTTGTGAGAAGCAAAGCAGATCCCTGCTTATATGTCAAGGAAATAGCTAACAGGTAGATCTACCTGTTAATCTATGTGGACAATCTTGTAGTATGTTTCAAGCAAGAAGGGGATAAAGTGGAAATACTGAAGATTCTGAACAAGGAATTCGAAACAAAAGACCTAGGAAATATAACACACTATTTAGGTATTCAAATAGCGAGAGAATAAAATAGAGACTTTACCTTAAACCAGAGACAAAAGAAACAGGAAGCCATTGAGGAGTTTGGGATGCAAGACGCAAAACCGGCAAGCACTCCCATGGAGACCAACTACATAAAGGAAATTTACAATGAAGGTACACCATTACAAGATAATCACCAGTACAGAAAGGTAATAGGAAAATTGTTGTATGTTACCACTATTACAAGACCCAACATTACCACAGTAGTAGCAATTCTAAGCAGAAAGGTCTCCAAGCCAAGTCAGATGGATTGGAATGCTGTGAAAAGGGTAATATGTTACTTAAAGGGAACCATCAGTTTAGGACTTAGACTTCCAGCAAGCAGAAAGTGTAATCTGATTGGATATGTAGATTGGGCTGGAGACTCTACCGACAGAAAGGCCACAAGTGGTTACCGATTTCTACTTGCTGAAGGACTAATCAGCTGGACAAGTAGGAATCAATCATGCGTAACACTTTCTTCCACAGAAGTAGAGTATGTTGCGGCAGCTCAAGCAAGTCAAGAGCTAAAATGTCTGAGACAATTGTTAGCTGATTTGAAAATCAAGGATGTCTCGCATTAGCACTAACAGAATATGTAAATCCAAGGACCAAGCACATTGATGTGAAGTACCACTTCTTGAAGGATCTACAGGAACAAGGTCTTCTCAACTTGGAATATTGCCCAACAGAAGAAATGACTGCAGACATTCTCACCAAGCCATTGGCTGGAGAAAGACATCACAGACTATCTAGAAAGATGGATCTCGTGGATCAAGTCTCACATATTGAGAAGAGGTGTTGAGAAACAGCATTCAATAGCTTCAGACTTGATGTGTTACACAGGAGGGACAGCAGGTGGAGCTATTGTATATGTGTTATGTTTTTTACAGTCTGTGATGTATGTCTCACACTTGTTTGTTCCTGTTTTCTGAAGGTTACATGAAGGAGAGAGATGGAGCACGCATGATTGCAGCTCATGCACAGATATACTGTTTTGACTATCAGTTTGTATTATGATCCGTTCCAGTTTCAATATATAAACAAGTTATACCACAAAGAGCTTTCCGGTGTGTGCCTACTGATTCAAAGATAGCACAGATGTAATCCTGACTGCGCGGGTAAAGTACTTGTAATGACAACAGTGGCCATAGCCAAAATGGACTTTGCCTGACACAGTCACACTCCATGTGAATGATCAATCCCGTGCTGAGTTGGTTAATACACTAATATGTCATCAACATCTTGTTGTGTGTACAGACGACCATATAACAATATGTTGGCATCAGGGACCTTTGAAAATGTCATGAAAACTAAGCGGGCATATTTAAAAGGGTTCTTCTGAACAGACATATTGTGTGGACGATTGGTAAGTGTGTATGTACAATATTATTGGTGTGCATTGATTCCTACATGAGTAAATTGGTTGGTCGCTCCTCACATCTTTCATGTGTGTACCCCACGGGGGTAATTCCAAGTTGATCGCAGCAGGAAATTTTTTAGCAGTTGGGCAAAACCATGTGCATTGCAGGGGGGGGGGGGGGGGCAGATATAACATTTGCAGAGAGAGTTAGATTTGGGTGGGTTATTTTGTTTCTGTGCAGGGTAAATACTGGCTGCTTTATTTTTACACTGCAATTTAGATTGCAGAATGAACTCACCACACCCAAATCTAACTCTCTCTGCACATGTTATATTTGTCTCCCCTGCAGTGCACATGGTTTTGCCCAACTGCTAACAAAGTTCCTGCTGCGATCAACTCAGAATTACCCCCCACATAAGAAACAAAAGGAGAATAGAGTCTGAAATGTACAGTCCCAGATGGAAGGGCAGAAATTATTTAAATTTTTTTTTTTTTTTAAAGCCACCACCATCGTATAAATAGCACCACAGATGAATTATTGCCACCCAGAGACCATTGAATAATTAGCCCTCACCTCATCAGTTTCCCTTTCAAACTCTTAAAAAAATGCTTTTTCAGAGTTTGATGATTGTCACAGTTTGACAGAGAAAGTGTTCGCCATCATGAGATATACTGGACATTGAAAAAGCCTTTGACAAAGCAGGATGGCCATATATGCATCAAACGTTTGTGGCTATGTTCATGGCTTGACCCTTCTCCAGGCATTTCTTTACATTAACCCTTCAGCCTCCATATTGGTTAGGGCTTTTAACTCTTCCACTTTCAAGAAAGGGTTGTCCACTGTCTCCCCTCATCTTCTCCATCTCAGGTATAAAAGTTGGTCCTGGGGAACACAAAATCTCAATTTACACAAACATTGAGGCTGATTCAGTGTCTCTGTATGCATCAATGGTATAAAATGCAAGGAGGCATCTTGAGTATAAAGATGCTCACTGCCGGCTTCTGTGCTCCACCACTGCGTCCAAGGAGAGGCACGGTGATGGGGGGGGGGGGGGGACACAAAGGGGACACCTGTGCTGTGTCCCGAGGGTCAGGTGGGCCCTGGGGATCAGGTACATAAAATATGGGTCTGCAACAGGAATGCAGTTAATTTGCTGGCACCAGAATCCTGACACCTCGCAATGCCTACAGTCAGAATGCCAGCGCTCAGGGTCTATTCCCACACTCTATGGGTGTCCACGACACCCATAGAGTGGGAATAGAGCCTGTGGACATCGCATCTAGCCACCGAGTCCACAAGGGGAATCTTTGAGCTTACCCCGCTGCCGGCATAATGCCGGCTGGAATGCCTTTGTTGGTATACTGACGGCCGGGAAATCATACTGAACCACTGCAGTACTTATCACTACTTTTTAAACTTAATTTGCCTGCATTCCCACTCACCAATTACCTAAACCAATTAAGATCCTGGCTGCAGTGACCTTTCCCTTATCCTGTCACTTTGTCTGGCTTGGTGGTGATGCTGCGGCGATCCTTCCCACCTTGTCTCCTGCCACCTTTAACGCCACCGCTGAAGAGCATCCCTGAGCCTAGCAGTTGTGTGTGCTCAACCTTCCGCTGGTGCTGGGCACAAGGGAAGTGTGTTCAGCCTTCCATCGCTGCCCACAGCCCCACCGCTGTACTGTCCCTACAGACAATATGGACACCCTTGCAGTGGTGAGTCCATCCAGGTTCCTGGCACCCTCACTACTGTATCTATGTCTGGTCTGCAATCGTATATATGTGTGTGTGTGTGTGTGTGTGTGTGTGTCTGTGTGTAAAATTGCATCCTATGTGTAATATATTTATATATATATATATATTAGTGTGTGTGTGTGTGTGTGTGTGTGTGTCAAGGAGGGGGGGTGGAGATATCAGTGTCCCGGGCCCCAATATTTCTGTTGCCGGCCCTGTCCTAGGATGTAGCATCTGATGTACTGCGTGACCATCAGACATCTGAGATGCACTCGGGTTAGTCAGACACCCTGAGGAAGGACCTTGTGTCAGAAACATGTTGGTGGTGAAGGGGAACTCTCTGATGCTCATGGACTAACCGAATATCATCTGGGTTACAACACCGCTTACTCCTCTCAGTCCATGTGAGAAAGAGAAGTGGTGTCACTTGTCCTGTGCTTTTTTGGAGAGTTTTTATGTGTGTATACATACACTACGTTCTTAAGCTGTTTTTTGTGTGTATCTTGGAAATAAAAGTTTTATCTTTTTGGACTGACCATGATCTATCTGAAAGACTATAATTTGGAATAAAATCTGTTTTTTGAGGATTACAAACAACCTTGATTTATTAATGGAGGAACCCACTGGGAATAGAAAGGCCGCCACCACAAAGATACCTTTTGTGCAATGCTTACACCTGGTCCTGGGTAAGTGTTTTACTTTGAGAGGTGATCCTGCGGGTGGACAGATAACCTTAATTATATCCTTAGAGGTATTTCCTTAAATGTTGAAAAGAAACCTTTATGTGCATATATCTCACTTTTTTGAGGCGAGTGTTTGGATGAAACTGATATCATCAATAGAAATTTGATATAAAGGATATTTTGTAATAATCATTGCCTGTTGCAGAAAGTTCATAGACAATTGGATATTATTGGTTTATTGCAATCACGCCCCACCTTTGTAAAGAAGTGCTTAAGGAAGGGCTCAACCATAAACTATTATGCACCGGGAGTGTCGTCCATCATCTGAATAAAGCCTGGCATAACAGTCCTGCACGTGAGTTAGTAAGGATTAACCCCTTCAAGCTCCAGGGCCAGAGACAGGAGTCATAGATTCGGCTACTCTTCAGACAACTCTACTGGAGTACCCTTCTCGCCCTACCAGAGACAGCTAGTATATCCAGAGGGTGGGTAAGGAACTAGGAGCACCCTGAAATCCGGGGTTAACATTGTTGTACTTCCCTTGAACTTGGATACTAGAGGTATGTCAAGGGCCCCAACAGTGCACTAATATAACATTGAGTACCCGGGTCACTCCAACGTATAGTATGGTGCCATTTTGTTAAAAGTGTTTTTTGTATTGCATACATAGTGGTATGTAAATTTGAGGATTCTGAGGTAGCAATATATTGATGTTCCTGTGAATAAAGATTATCTGTTATTTAAGATATTACTGCTATACTTACCATTATATCACTGATACGGAGATGCAGCCAAGGTGGTGAAGGCAGAGTTGGTGAATCAATGAACCTAGAAGGGAAAAGAGAACAGGTATATGAATAATGCGAGGGTATATAGGTTGTCATTCCCATATACACTCACCCAGGATGAAAGGCTTACCCAAACAGGCCTGAAATAACTTAGTTTGGGTGGAGGCACACTTTATTAATATAGCCATACTGATCCAGGTTAAGAGAGTATAAAAGACCTGATACCGGGTCAGCACCAGCACGGGAGGGCTACATATGGAGGCACTGCTGAGATCCTCCGTGAGCTGAGCTGGTATGGTAGGATAAAAAAAATGACCCCATTTCTCCTATCTAATAAATAGTTTAATATAGGACTAATGACTATGGAGATGTTAACTGGGGAACTAACCCAAGAAAGTGTACAGGAGTAGGAGGGGACCTTTCAGAAGTTGCAGACGAATAAGTATTTTGGAAAGTAGGTACTTTGTATGGAGTTATTAGACCTGTCATAGTGTATACTAGGGATGGAGAGTTGGGGAGACAAATCACGGTACTGATAGATACTGAAATGGAGCTAGATGTCAATTTAATCCCACTCATGGTGGTAGCTAACGAAGACACCGGGAAGAAATGGTCTATTATTGGGCCCGGTATGAGTGATGAAGAGGCGATCAGTGCCCATGTCTTGTCTGTCCCTTCAGGTGTATCTGAGAAAGGGAATACTAGTAACACCAGTAACATTAATACTAAGATAAATGGAGGGCAGTTCGAGACTATGGCAGACAGGGTAGTTTCTCAGAGAGATAGCACTATGAGGGCAGTTATAGAAGGCTATGTATATTCTTGGGCATTGTATCAGTACCCACTGGGGAGGAAACATATGAAGCTTGGAAGGAGGCTGCGGTACAACAGGTCGAAGAATGGCAGTATACCAACAAGATTAAACGACAGCATGTGGTGTAGAGTCTGAGAGGGCCTGCTATGGGGATTGTACAGGTGGCCAGACAAGGAAACCCTAATGCTACACTAGAGACATACCTGAAAGCATTAGACTATGCTTATTGTACATTGGAAGATGTAGGAGATCTCATGTCCAGGCTACACCACCACAGTCATATTGTGTGACAGTGGAAGACACCTCTAAGGAGAGAGATGGCCTGTTTGATGTGTGTTTTATAGGAAGTGAACTCACGCAGGATGAAAGGTCCCACCTGGTTGGAGAATTAAAGTCCAGGGAGCAAGTCTTTTCTACTTGAGAGTGGGACTTGGGAACTGCGAAGAGAGTAGAGCACTGCATAAAGCTCACAGATGACACACTGTTCCGGGAGCGTTCTCGGAGGATCGCTCCAGCAGACTTTGAGGATGTGAGGAAACATTTAAAGGGGCTATTAGAGAACCAAGCAATAATTGAGTCCAAAAGCCCATATGCCTCTCAGACAGTCGTGGCACGGAAAAAAATTGAAATATCTGGATGTATATAGATTATAGGACATTGAATCAACGAACAGTGACTGATCAATACACAGCACCCAGAATCGACGAGGCTCTAGATTGTTTACATGGGAGTGTTCTGTTCTCAGTGCTTGATTTGCGTAATGGGTATTGTCAGATGGTATCCGGACTCCAGGTCTACAACAAAAAGGTCGACACACCTTAGGTCGATGCCAATTGGTCGACACACCTTAGGTTGACATGGACAAAAGGTCGACAGGAACAAGGTCAACATGGAAAAAGGTCGACATGAGTTTTTCACAATTTTTTTCTTTTTTGGAACCTTTTCATACTTAACGATCCACGTGGACTACGATTGGAACGGTAATCTGTGCCGAGCAAAGCGGAGCGGAGCGAAGGCACCATGCCCGAAGCATGGCGAGCGAAGCGGTGCACTAATTGGGGTTCCCGGTCACTCTACAAAGAAAACGACACCAAAAAAACCCAAAAAACCGCATGTCGACCTTTTTTTATGTCGACCTTGTTCCTGTCGACCTTTTGTCCATTTCGACCTTTTGTCCATGTCGACCTAAGGTCTGTCAACCAATTGGTGTTGACCTAAGGTGTGTCGACCTTTTTGTTGTCGACCTGGAGTCCCAGACCCTGTCAGATACCGATGCGTCCCGAAGACCGAGAGAAAACTGTGTTCATATGCCCTATGGGATTCTTTGAGTTTCTTCAAATGCCCCAAGGAGTAAAGGGAGCCCTGGACACATTCCAGTGGGCCATGGAGAAGATCATAGGAGACATGAATTACCACGAGGTGATCGTTTATCTGGATGATATTATCGTATTCTGAGCCAATCTGGCAGAACATAATTACCGTCTCCTCAAGGTTTTAGACAGGCTACTTGAAGGAGGTCTGAAATTATCACCAGACAGGTATCACCTGTGTCAACTGAGTGTCAAGTATCTAGGGCACATTGTTAGTAGGGATGGGATAGCCATGGACCTGGAGAAGGTGAGAGCTGTGAGTAACTGTCCCCGCCCTACTAGATTAAAGGAATTAAGATATTTCCTTGGATTTTGCGGGTACTACCGTGGATTCGTCCTGAACTATTCTGTCATGGCTAAGCCATTAACAGACTTGACGAAGGGATACTCCTCTGTGAACGAGAGGTGGAAATCGAAGACTGTACCAACAAGAACACTCTACAAGCAAACTGTTTGGAGAAAGATGTGTGAAGAAGCATTTCGCCGCTCTGAAGGAAAGTCTGATGAATGCTCCAGTCTTGGCTTATGCTAACCCAGGTCTGCCGTATGTCCTTCATATTTATGCATCTATAAGTGGGCTTGGGGGAGTACTATATCAACACCATTCTGGCAAATTAGGACCAGTATCATTTGCCAGTAGAGGTGTGTCAAGCAGTGAGAAGAGGTACACAGCACACAAGCTAGAGTTTTTGGCACTGAAGTGATGCGTGGTGGACAAGTTCCACGATTACCTGTATGGGGTAAAGATCGAAGTACACACGGATAATTTATCCTTTGACGTATGTGCAGACCACGGCAAGGTTGGATGCAGCAGGCCACCCCTGGTTAGTGGCGCTAGCATTGTATGACTTCTCATTAAAGTATCGACCTCTCAAGTATTCCCTCTCAAGAATCCCAGGACAGCTGACAGCTGAGGGGAAAGAGGATGAAGAGTGAATTGAAATACCTGCCGGGGAGGTTCGAGGAATGTGCCATTTTATGCAGATGGGAAGAGTTACAGGAAGAGAGTCTTTGAGCGCCTTGGGAGCAACAGCTAAAGCATTGCCACTTTCATATTGTTGGCTTAGTCAGATGGAGTTGGAGGGTTTTCCCAGAATGAAGGAGCATCAGCTTAGGCAAGAACAGATGACACCTGAGGTGATGAAAGAAGTTTAGCTTCTGAGGAAGCAGGCGGAAAGCTTGGTGATGCGAAAGGGGGTGTTATACCGATGTTCCAAACTAGAGGATGGCAGGAGGAGATATCAGCTTGTGCTGCCCAGAAATCATCAGATCAGAGTGACGCAAGCTATAAATTACCAGCACGGCCATATGGGATTCAACATGACTCTGAAGTTAGTAAATGACTGGTTTTATTGGCCAGGCAAGAAGGAGGTGGAAAAGTGTTGCCAAAATTGTGGGAAGTGTATCACAAGGAAAAGATTACCTGCAAAGGTGACTCCATTGGTAAACATTAAAAGTATCGGCCCGATGGATCTAGTATGTATGGACTTTCTGACACTAGAGGTGGATACGGGAAAGAAATGCAATATCTTGGTAATCACGGATCATTTTACGCAATATGCCCAAGTGTATATAACACCGAATCAGAAAGCGTCCACTGTTGCCAACACGCTGTCGAGTAAATTCTTTATACGTTATGGGCTTCCAAATAGATTACATTCAGACCAGGGTAGGAATTTTGAGAGCAAGCTAATGAAGGAGTTTTGTGCAATGTGTGGGATCTTGAAGTCCAGAACAACGCCCTATCATCCGCAAGGTGACTCACAGCTGGAAAGATTCAATAGAACCTTACTAAATATGTTGGGAACTCTGAGTCCATTGAATAAACATTTTTGGAGGAAGCATATTGATAGGTTGATACACGCCTATAATTGAACGCAAAACGAGTCCAATGGATATTCACCCGATTATTTAATGTTTGGAAGAGAAGCTAAACTCCCAATAGATGTGAGATGTGAGTATGGGGGTGTCCTCAGGAGAAAGTTCTTCTATGTCGCATGTAAAGTATGTCAAGAAATTACGGGAGAAACTTAAAACTGCGTATGACTTAGCTGAGCAGGCTGCCTGCTTAAGTGAAGAAAGGAACAAGATTCAGTATGACAGGAAAGTACGTGACCAAGTGTTATCCCCTGGAGACAGGGTGTTACTAAGACACTTAGGGATGCCTCAAAAGTTGAAGATAGCCAATAGGTCCCCCTATGTAGTAGTAGAAAAGTTCACAGATTTGCCACTGTACAGGATAATGCCAGAAACGGGACAGGGTGCAACTTTAACATATCAGCGATAGCATTTACTTACCATTGGGCGGAAGGTGAGGCTGGAAGATAGGAACGGATATACTACACCAGAAAAAACTGAGGGGACACCATCTGGAAGGATGAATAGGCATTTGGAACCCAATGATGATGAAACCAATATGGAGGAAGAAGAGGAAGGTCAGGGATGTTATTACAGAGATCAAAACATGTGCCTGCAGGAGGGAGCTGAGAAAGAGGATATTGGGGTCGCTTATGGTGACTCAGGAGATCCCTATATGGATATTAGAGCTTTTGAAGGAGGGGTTATGAATGAAGAAAGTAGTGACGTGCAGGACAGTATTGATAGTTACTCACCCTATGGGGAGAGGATGTGATGGGGGTGATAGATAGGCCTACAAGGCATAGACAACTCCCTTTGATCATCACGGATGAACAGTAAGGGTCTTCACGGATGGCCAAATGTAGTCCTTACCTGGCCCTACTTTCAGTATATCCCAGACGGTTGGAATATGGTGATCTAGTCAAGAGGGGTGGTCTTCAGTATGCCGACTGTCGGTATCCCGGCGCACAGTATACCGGTGCCGGAATCCTGACAGCTGGCATACCGACACTTTTTCTCCCTCGTGGGGGTCCACGACCCCCCTGGATGGAGAACAGAATAGCGCGCGTAGTGTGCCACCGTGCCCGCAGCGTGGCGAGCACAGCGAGCCTGCAAGGGGCTCATTTGTGCTAGCCACGCTGTCAGTATGCCGGCGGTCGGGCTCCCGGCGTCGGTATGCTGGTCGCCGGGAGCCCGGCCACCGGCATACCATACTACACCCAGTCAAAAGAATGGTGTAGATCACCAGGGGAAGAGTGTAACCATGCCTAAAAATGTAAAAGGGGGGAACACTCCCTATAGGCACGGTAAAGGGCATAGGTATTGCATAGTTTATTAAAACAAGGAATATATATAGCAATGTACGCTATAATACAGTACGGGAGGGGAAAGAAGCTACTAGAATGTCCCTGCAGAAGCATTATCTGCATGCCGTAGCCAGGGAGCAGTCATGAGCAGTTGGAGAGGAGGTAATAAAAGAGGCTGCTGGTGCGGCAGTTAGGGAGAGATCCAGGAGCCCTGTGAGGAGTGAGGAGGCCAGAGCTGTGCACATCATTCACTTGTTGGTGAACAGAACAGCAGTGGCAGCAGGCAGTGCAACAGAGGAGTGGCGGAGGACCGGATGATCACTTACCAGTGAAGGAGGTGATTCCCGCTGACATTGGTGAGGGGTTGGAGTCGCTGGCAGCGGGAGTTTGTGTACAGAGGGAGGAGAGCTGTCAGGTCGTTGTCATGGCAGCCCTGCCCTAGGACCTGTGAGGTAAATCACCACATAAAAAGGCTCAGCACTAGTAGCCTGAGGGAAGTGAGCTCAGACACCTCATCAAATCAGCTTAGACATAGGAGGAGTCGGGGGAGTATCACAAACCACCAAGTAACAGGCAGCTCAAGGGGGAGGATTACCTATCAAATGTGAGCACGCCCTATGTAAATGAGTTAGCCTATTAGAGACTGTGAATCACATAGAAAGCCACTGGCTAATGATAGTACCTGGAGGAGAATACTCCTCTAATTCACATTGAGTAGTGTTTCAGTGAGACAAGTGGAATAATATATATATGCTGAAGAATTTTATATATATATATATATATATATATATATATATACTGTTAGATGTTATTTAAGGAGACGCCTTAATGCAACTGAAGTGAAGGAAGTACAAACAGCACCACATATCCCATAGAGACTATGGGGGTCATTCCGAGTTGATCATAGCTGTGCTAAATTTAGCACAGCTACGATCATTCACACTGACATACTGGGGGACGCCCAGCACAGGGCTATTCCGCCCTGCATGTCAGTGCTGCCCCCCCCCCCCGCAGAAGTGCAAAGGCATCGCACAGCAGCGATGCCTTTGCACTTTAAGAGTAGCTCCCGACCAGCGCAGCTTTAGTGTGCTGGCCAGGAGCTACTCGTTGCTCCCCGGCCCGCAGCGGCTGCATATGATGTCACGCAGCCGCCGCGGCCCGCCCCCCCAATGGTCCGGCCACGTCTGCGTTGAACGGTCGCTAGGCAACGACGGCTGGCATGCGCTGGCGCGCTGCAAGAAACTGCAGCGAGCGATCGGGTAGGAATGACCCCCTATAACTCATCCTGAGACAAAGGTACAAAGGGTAAACACACCCATGAACTAATTGCATAGCAACTGGAGGTGTACATATGTTTAACACTAGCATTAAGGTGCTGCTGCAAAGACATTGATCCACTAAGGCAGAGACTTTAACCCTGCCAGGATTAAATGTGATATTATATAGACTGTATGAACTCCACGGATGTGGAAAGGCTGCTTTGTGTATAAAGGATATTTTGTAATAATCATTGCCTGTTGCAGAGTTCATAGACAATTGGATATTATCGGTTTATTGCAATCACGCCCCACCTTTGTAAAGAAGGGCTTAAAAAAGGAAGGTCTCAACCATAAGCTATTATGCACCAGGGGTGTTGTCCATCATCTGAATAAAGCTTGGCATAACAGTCCTGCACGTGAGTTAGTAAGGAATAACCCCTTCAAGCTCCAGGGCCAGAGACAGGAGTCATAGATTCGGCTACTCTTCAGACAACTCTACTGGAGTATCCTTCTCGCCCTACCAGAGACAGCTAGTATATCCAGAGGAATGTTAAAGAACTAGAAGCACCCTGAAATCCGGGGGTTAACATTGTTGTACTTCCCTTGAACTTGGATACTAGAGGTATGTCAAGGGCCCCAACAGTGCACTAATATAACATTGAGTACCCGGGTCACTCCAACATATACTGTAGCATGATGCCATTTTGTTAAAAGTATTTTTTGTATTGCATGCAAAAGTTTTATTGTATAGGCCTGGGTAATAGAGTAGCTGAAGCACTCTATAGTGGTATGTAAATTTGAGGATTCTGAGGTAATGATATATTGATGTTCCTGTGAATAAAGATTACCTGTTATTTAATATATTACTGCTATACTTACCATTATATCACTGATCCGGAGACGCAGCCAAGATGGTGAAGGCAGAATCGATGATTCGATGAACCCAGAAGGGAAAAGAGAACAGGTATATGAATAACGCGGGGGGGTATATAGGTTGTCATTCCCATATACACTCACCCAGGATAAAAGGCTTATCCAAACAGGCCTAAAATAAACAACTTAGTTTGGGTGGAGGCACACTTTATTAATATAGCCAGACCGATCCAGGTTAAGAGAGTATAAAAGACCCGATACCCGGTCAGCACCAGCACGGGAGGGCTACACATGGATGGCTAAGCTAAGCGACACAAGTGTGCGGCACAAACACCT
This sequence comes from Pseudophryne corroboree, assembly GCF_028390025.1. Lineage (NCBI taxonomy): Eukaryota > Metazoa > Chordata > Amphibia > Anura > Myobatrachidae > Pseudophryne > Pseudophryne corroboree. The sequence goes on from NC_086449.1 coordinate 256,198,712, forward strand.
GTCCCATCTAGGAGTGGTACTGCAGTGTCAGACAGCATGGCAGATTTAAAAAAATAGGCTCCAAACAGCACATGATGCAAAGAAAAAAGAGGTGCAATGAGGTAGCTGGATGGCTAAACTAAGTGACACAAGTGTGCGGCACAAACACCTGGCCCATCTAGGAGTGGCACGCAGTGGCTGAATGTCGAAAGTGGCCCGCAATTTTTTGGGCTACCGACAGCATCTCCTGCACGCCCTGTCATTTCTCAAAAAATTCTGCACCACCTCATTAAATGTATGTGCAAAACATGGGACATGCTGGGATTTGCCCAGATAATAATACACGCACAATATTGGTGGCACAGGAGAGCATACCCCTAAACCACACACACACACACACACACACACACACACGCACGCACGCACGCACGCACGCACGCACACACCACATGGTAAAGCCTGTATTATTTGGATAATAATAACCCTTTTATTTGGAGCTATTATAATAATATGCAGCACCGGCGAGCTTACCCCTACACCACACATGGCAAAGCATGTAAAAATAATTTGGATAATAATAACCTTTTTATTTGGAGCTATTATAATAATATGCAGCACAGGCGAGCGTACCCCTACACCATACAGGGCAAACCCTGTAAAAATTATTTGGATGATAATATAAGTATATAACCCTTTTTTTTGGAGTAAATAATATAAAACTCAGGACACCACCGCTGGACTTATGGCAGCACAAGACACCACCATTGGACAGATGCAGCACAAGGCAGCACCACTGGACTGGACTTATACGGCAGTACCCCTGAACTTATACAGCTGCACCACTGGACTGGACTTAAACGGCAGTACCACTGGACTTATATAGCAGTACCACTGGACTTATACGGCAGTACCACTGGACTTATACGGCAGTACCACTGGACTTGACTTATATGGCAGTACCACTGAACTTATACGGCAGTACCCCTGGACTTATATGGCAGCAGCACTGGTCTTATGGCAACACAGGACACCACCACTGCACTGGACTTATACAGCAGCAGCACTGGACTTATGGCAGCACAGGACACCACCACTGGACTGATGCAACACAACACAGCACCACTGCACTGGACTGGACTTATACAGCAGCACTGGACTTATGGCAGCACAGGACACCACCACTGGGCTGATGCAGCACAGCACAGCACCACTGCACTGGACTTATGACAGTACAGTATACACCACTGTGAGTGGACTGATGCAGCACAAGACACCACCACTGGACTGATGCAGCACAAGACACCACCACTGGACTGATGCAGCACAAGACAGCACTGGAATGACACATAAGAGCAGGTCGCCACACCATTTTCCCGCACAGACAGACACTGAGGAGACATGGTCCTCTCGCTACACTCTCCAGGACTGGAGTGAAAATGGCGGCAACACGCGGCTCCTTATATGGAATCCAAAACCCGGGATAATAATGTTTTGCCTCGTTCTGGTTTCCGAGTCTGGCGGGAAGTCCCGAACCGGACTTGGATCCGAGCTTGGGACATGATGTTCGGTAGTGTTCGGTTCTCAGAGATCCGAACCCTCTCATCTCTAGTAAAAACATTGGATATTACATACAGTACAGTACATCTCTAATTAGGCTTACTGTCACTTTTTAGCCAACTATATATACCCCTGCAAAACCTCCTACATGTTCTCCAGCAATTTGCCATTATCTCAAAATTTTATATCAATACAAGTCTGAAATCTTAGCTAATGACCTTTCCCCGTATATCCGACAATCCCTCTATCGTAACTATGATTTTTTATGGCAGTCCCCGAAAATTAAATAACTAGGTGTGTTTACTGCATTTGCTGCAAATGTTACCCCTCTCGTATAATGCAGTGGTTCCAGGTCCAGGTAGAGGAAGTGGATTTACTCTGGTGTACGGGGGCGGATTGGGATGGAAAACCATCCACAGGAAATTTATGGAAGCAGCCCTAATGCGGGTGGGGTCTGTTGTGTGGGTGGAGTCTGTTTAGGGGGGCGGGATTCCTCCTCATTGGGTCTAATTCTGCGTTTTGGCCTACCTTGTGTCTTTTGCAGCAGTTGCATATGTGATTTTATGCTGATGATGCTACAATGGCCTTCCCTGGTGTACATCTGTGCATCCAAATATGCAAAGATAGAGATGCCTACTTTCATTGTCTACAGGTGCTGCAATCATGCTTAGATTACACAAGAAAAAAACAAAAAACATTGGTTTTCACAGGAAACACACACACACACATTGGCCCCCACAGCTAGCATATTCCATTGCACATTCTTTCAAAGTTGGGCGCTTTGAAAAATGAAAAATATGTAGAAGTGGCCTCACATGGGCAGCACCAGAGATATACTGTGTAACCATGGCGGCAGCACCATCCCTCACATGTCAACAAACAAAACAGGCCCCACATGCTTGTCGGCCCATCGGTAATCTTCCCTGTGAACGCTATGGCCAATCCGCCCTTGCTGGTATACAGTATGAATTTAAAAGACTGGAGTGTGAACAATTTAGAGTCTGTATGTTATGTATACGAGAAATATGCTTTTAAAATTGTTGTTAATGCTAATATAAAAACAATTACTCTTTTGGTAATATTCATTTTAGAATATTTCTCTTAATAGCTATTATTTTAGGACTGATAACTGTTTTGCAAGTACTGGAATGTCTACTCTTTTACAATCTTCATTGTGAATGTACCTGAAGAATTGCTTTTGTACTTAATGAATATGCCTAATTGTAGTTTAAAATCCTGAAAAAAAATTCTGCATATAAAATAGTTCAACAGTAATTCTTTAAAACAATATATAATATATTATTATTATTTTTATTTAGTCTCTGCAAAGATATACTCCATACAAAAGCACATTATTGCACCCCCTCCCTGCATATATATGTGTAACCTTTTGCCTGCTAGCAATTATCTGGAGAGCACAGACCATCCATTCATGTAAAAACAAAAATCTAACTGACCTAGAACATTGCTGCATTGTACACATCGTTGTTGACTTTCAAACACTGCTCAGTTACATTACTAAAAATAAAAATATATAATTATAAATACGCTGTTGAAATAACAGAGTGCCAAAATGTAGCATAATACATGAAGCCTATACAATATGACTACCAATTCTTTATATGTATGAGCCTTTACTTTTCGATCAGCCCTCGTATTTCTAGAGAAAAAAAAACAGAGCTTATACTAAAAACATTAACAATATTGCTCTGTGGACACCTAAAGAATTTACATAAAATATAAAAAGACATTACATAATATTGAAATGTATTATACACAATTGGGCATTGTTTTCTTGTCTGCATACTATATGCAACACAGCTTACATCCAGACTCAGCACAGGCAAGTTCTGTTTGAACAATCCCTGTGGTCCTGAGACGGAGCTCCACTGAATAGTTCTTGGATAGGTCGAAAATTGCTATTAAGTGCACCATTAATTCAACCTACAAAATTAGAAGCAATCTTAATCCCAAACTCATTTAAACATCTCAGAAAATGAAATCTTTTTCCAAGATTTATTTAAAATACTATATATGTTTCCTTGGCCTGAGCTTCAGGATTAGATGAGCCGGAAATCTTACTTTTACAGTATTTAGAGTACATTTACTAAAAGTCCATTTTTATTTGATCTAAATCAGGGGTGGGGAACCTTTTTTCTACCGAGGGCCATGTGGATATTTATAAAATCCTTCGGGGGCCATACAAAAATTCTCAACTTAAAAAATTACCCTGTCCCCCAGTAGGTCTGCCCCTTACAGGTACTGTGTGCGCACGCCGGAGGCGCGCGCGCCAAAAAAATGGATGTGACCAGTTAAAATGGGACGTGATACACATATGCCCCCAATAGCGCAGTGCCAGATCCACAATTGCCCCCAAAGTGCCAGGTATACAAATGCCCCCACAGTGCCAGGTATACAAATGCCCCTCACAGTGCCAGGTATACAAATGCCCCTCACAGTGCCAGGTATACAAATGCCCCTCACAGTGCCAGGTATACAGATGCCCCCACAGTGCCAGGTATACAAATGCCCCCACAGTGCCAGGTATACAAATGCCCCCACAGTGCCAGGTATACAAATGTCCCCACAGTGCCAGGTATACAGATGTCCCCACAGTGCCAGGTATACAGATACCCCCACAGTGCCAGGTATACAGATACCCCCACAGTGCCAGGTATACAGATGTCCCCACAGTGCCAGGTATACAGATACCCCCACAGTGCCAGGTATACAGATGCCCCCCACAGTGCCAGGTATACAGATGTCCCCACAGTGCCAGGTATACAGATGCCCCCACAGTGCCAGGTATACAGATGCTCACCACAGTGCCAGGTATACAGATGTCCCCACAGTGCCAGGTATACAGATGCCCCCCACAGTGCCAGGTATACAAAAGCCCCTCACAGTGCCAGGTATACAGATGCCCCCCACAGTGCCAGGTATACAGATGTCCCCACAGTGCCAGGTATACAGATACCCCCACAGTGCCAGGTATACAGATACCCCCACAGTGCCAGGTATACAGATGTCCCCACAGTGCCAGGTATACAGATACCCCCACAGTGCCAGGTATACAGATGCCCCCCACAGTGCCAGGTATACAGATGCCCCCCACAGTGCCAGGTATACAGATGTCCCCACAGTGCCAGGTATACAGATGCTCCCCACAGTGCCAGGTATACAGATGTCCCCACAGTGCCAGGTATACAGATGCCCCCCACAGTGCCAGGTATACAAAAGCCCCTCACAGTGCTAGGTATACAGTTGTCCCCCCCCGCCTGCTTACCGCTGCTTCCTTCGGCGGGACACGGAGGAGAGCGCGGCTATGTTGGGCGGCGGCGTGTACGACTTGAAGCCAGCCGCCGGTTCGAGAGCCAATCAGAGCTCGCGGACCGGCAGCCGCGGCTCCTGATTGGCTGCCGGTCCGCGAGCTCTGATTGGCTCACGAACCCGCGGCTGGTTTCAAGTTCTACACGCCGCCGCTCCCACCCGACAGCCGCGCTCTCCTCCTGAGTCCCTGTCCAGACAGCTGAGACACGCTGCCGCCGGACTGAGCGGCGGCGTGTCTCACAGAGAAGCGGGTGGGCCGGAGCAAACGGCTTCGCGGGCCTTATATGGCCCGCGGGCCGGAGGTTCCCCTCCCCTGATCTAAATAGATGTTGTGTTTAAGGGGTTAAATCGCACATTCACTTACATTTAAAAGTCAGTATAAAAAATTGTCTGTAAGTAAATGTACGTTTTAGCTCCTGAAACACAACATTGATTGGACAAGACTGCAGCATAGCCTACCGACAGGACTTACACTTGGGGGGTTTAGAATTACAAAACACTGATCATGTTTGGAATCTTTGCATTGTCCTGGATGGTGGCTTGACACTTAAACATCAGCCACAATCACATCCTAATTCTTTCAACTGAGGAACATAGCCAGAATCAAGCGCTCAATTTCCTCTGAAGATCTACCAAAAGTCATACATACATTTGCAGCATCTCAATTAGACTAATGAAATGCCCTCTACCTTGATCTACCAGCAAAATAATTGCACCGCTTACAGCTGGTACAAGACACAGCTGCTAGGTTAACCAACCAGCCCTGTTCCAGCCACATAACACCCATTATCTACTCACTTCACTGGCTGCCGGTAAGATGGGGAATTTTTTTCAAGATTGTCTTACTGACTTTTAAAGCCCTACATGACCAGAGCCCAAGGTACCTGAAGCAGCTTCTGATTCCATACTGCCCAACTCGATTACTGCAATCTGTAGATGAAGGACTTTTAGCAGTACTTAAAATCTCCTGGAATTCATCTGGGGGTCGAACTTTTAGCCATGTGGCTCCAACTCTGGAACTCGCTTTCCCACACAGTTTGAGAAGCCCCACTCTAGAATCCTTCAAAAACAGACTCAAGACTTTCCTGATTACTCAAGCATTTTCATAATCATTCATAGTAACATAGCAACATAGTAACATAGTATCTAAGGTTGAAAAAAGACAATTTGTCCATTGAGTTCAACCTATTTGTGGTCTCCTATGCAGGATTATTTGGTACAAAATTTTAACTGATGCTGATGTCTGCCGTTACGTTTTATCCCTCTTTTTTTATATTAACTATAGTGCGTGACTATGCACCATAACCCTGGATATCCTTATCCATTAGGAATTTATCTAATCCATTCTTAAAGGTGTTGATTGAGTCCGCCATTACAACTCCCTCAGGCAGGGAATTCCAAACACGTATCGTCCTTACCGTGAAAAAGCCTTTACGCCGTATTGTGTGGAATCTCCTCTCCTCTAACCTGAGCGAGTGTCCATGAGTTCTCTGTGAAGAACTAACCAAAAAACAGGTCCTGCGCAAGATCTGTGTATTGTCCCCTTATATATTTGTAGATGTTGATCATGTCCCCTCTTAGTCTCCTCTTTTCCAATGTAAACATGCCTAGCCTTTCCTCGTATTCCAGTGTCTGCATGCCCTTAATTAGTTTGGTCGCCCACCTCTGAACCTTTTCTAGCTCCAGGATATCCTTTTTGTAATAGGGTGCCCAGAATTGTACACAGTATTCAAGGTGTGGCCTTACTAGTGATTTATACAACGGGAGTATAACACTCTCGTCCCTAGCATCAATTCCCCGTTTTATGCATGCTAATATGTTATTTGCCTTCTTTGCTGCAATCCTACTTTGGGTACTACTGCTTAGTTTGCTATCTATGAGGACACCTAAGTCCTTTTCCAGTACAGAATCCCCTAATTTTACCCCATTTAGTATGTAGGTGTTATTTTTGTTCTTGTTACCACAGTGCATTACCTTACACTTGTCTGTATTGAAGCGCATTCTCCATTTTGCTGCCCATGCTTCTAATTTAACTAAGTCATTCTGAAGCGACTCAGCATCCCCCTCCGTATTTATAACTTTACACAATTTGGTATCATCTGCAAAAATTGACACCATGCTCTCTAGACCTTCTGTTAGGTCGTTAATGAATATATTGAACAATAGCGGTCCTAATACTGAGCCTTGTGGCACACCACTTAACACTTCAGTCCAATTTGAAAAGGATCCATTAACCACAATGCGCTGCTCCCTATTATCTAACCAATTTTTGATCCAAGTACATATTGTGCTTCCTAGCCCTATTTCTTGTAGCTTGTAGATAAGTCTCATGTGTGGTACAGTTTCGAAAACTTTAGCAAAGTCTAAAAAGATTACATCCACCTCTTTACCCTGATCTAAGTTTGCACTTACTGTTTCATAAAAGCCAAGTAAATTGGTTTGACAGGATCTGTCCTTCACAAATCCATGTTGATTCCTTTTAATGACCTTATTGACTTCAAAGAACTTCTGAATACTATCTCTTAGAATACCTTCCAATACTTTCCCCACTACAGATGTAAGACTAACTGGTCTATAATTACCTGGTTCAGATTTACTTCCCTTTTTGAATATAGGCACTACTTCCGCTATACGCCAGTCTTTGGGAACCATACCTGATATTACTGAATCCTTAAAGATCAAAAATAGCGGTTTTGCAAGTTCAGAGTGAAGCTCCATTAGAACCCTTGGGTGAATTCCATCGGGACCCGGTGACTTATTAATCTTTAAATGTTTTAATCGGTCACAGTCTACCTCCTCGCTTAAATAAGTACCTATCAGTGGGATATTCTCATTATTGAGATTATGTGTTAGTCCCTGAATTGGGTCCTCTCTAGTAAATACTGTTGAAAAAAACTCATTTAGTGTGTCCGCTATGTCATTATCAATTTTGCTTAAGACTCCCAGCTTGTCTTTTAAAGAGCCTATACTCTCCTTCTTTAATCTCTTGCTATTAATGTATTTAAAGAATTTTTTGGGATTCGCTTTGCTTTCCTTTGCTACTAGTTTTTCAGTTTCTACTTTAGCCGCTCTTATTTCCTTTTTGCATATTTTGTTACCGTCCTTATAGCACTGAAATGACTCCGCTTTCCCGTCAGATTTGTATTTTTTAAATGCTCGCCTTTTCTTGCCCATAAGTTCCTTTATCTTTTTGTTAAGCCACATCGGTTTATGATTTTTATCCCTTATTTTGCTGGTCGTAGGAATAAATTTGAGAGTATTTTTAGCTAGCAGGAATTTTAGTACATCCCATTTCTCCGTAGTATTTTTTCCTAGAAACAAACCTTCCCATTCAATATCCCTGAAAAATACCCTCATCTTTTCAAAATTCACTTTGCTAAAGTTTAGAGTCCTAGTCGAGCCAGTATAGGACTGTTTATGAAAACTGATATTGAATGTGACCATATTGTGGTCGCTGTTTCCTATGGGCTCACCTACTATAATACCTGATACCAATTCCCCATTGTTTGTTAATACAGGTCTAAGATTGCATTGTACCTAGTTGGTTCCTCAATTAGTTGAACTAAGTAGTTATCATTTAGTGTGTTTAAAAACATATTACCCCTAGCAGTGTCACATGAATCGTTTTTCCAGTTTATCTCTGGATAGTTAAAATCTCCCATCACTACTATGTCACCTACTCCTGCTGCTCTTTCAATTTGCTTCAGTAACAATTCCTCATCAGATACATTAATACCCGGCGGCCTATAGCATACACCCAATACCAACTTTTTAATTCCTTTATCCCCGCATGCAATTTCTACACATAACATCTTGACAGTGTCTACAGTCCCCTCCTGAATATCTTCCCGTATATCAGGTTTTAAAAACGGCTTTACGTAAAGACACACCCCTCCACCCTTTTTATTTAGTCTGTCTCTCCTAAACAGCGTATAGCCCTCTAGATTGACTGTCCAATCATGAGATTCGTCCCACCAAGTTTCAGTAATGCCTATAATACCATACTGATTGCTTGCTGCAAGTATTTCTAGTTTGCCCTTTTTACCAGTAAGGCTTCTTGCGTTCACATACATACAACTAAGATAAGTATTTCCCTTTGTGTTAGTGACATCTTTCACCGTATGTAGCAACGATGACCTGTAATCGTCATTGGTTAGTGCTTTAGTATCTCCATACTCTCTGGAAAAGCTTTTCTGTACTTCATTGTTTCTGTACTGTATTATATTCATTCTATGCAAGGAATTTAATTGTTATTGCCCCCGATCTCCCATCTAAAGTAACGGGAGATCGCAGGGGGCAGTGTACAATTGATGGCACCTATCGTGCTAATCATATTACTGTCGGGTTTAGCTGCCTAAAGCTAATAGGAGTGATCAGGAAAAGTGCCATTTGGGTGCCCAAATGGATCACTTTTCACACATTTAAGCTTGCCACCCCTGGTGGGTGCAAGCTGAAATGTAGACGCCAGCAGCCGATTGCGCCTGAATGGAGCTACATTTGAATAGCTCCATTGGGCCCATCTAGTGGCTGCCGGCCACAAATACATTTGAATCACCCTTATCTGTTAATTGCCTTGAGTCTTATTGCAGAAAGAGCGCCATATAAATAAAAAGGAGATTTATGGTAAGACTTACAGTACCATTGTTAAATCTCTTTCTCCGAGGTACACTGGATTCCACAGGGAATAACATCGGGGTGTAGAGTTGGATCTTGATCCGAGGCACCAACAGGCTAAAGCTTTGACTATTCCCAGGATGCACTGCACCGCCTCCTCTATAGCCCCGCCTCCAGTAACTGGAGATCAGTTTTGTTAACCAGTCCAATGCAGTAGCAGGTAAGAGAGAGGGTAGATGTTAGTCACATAGACCCACATTCTCACAACAGGAGAAGGAACTAGCGGCTAATGCCATACAAACCCAAAGAAGCTAAGTGCATCAGGGTGGGCACCCTGTGGAATAAAATGTACCTCGCAAAAGAGATTTAACAATGGTAAGTCTTAGCATCAATCTCCTTTTCTGCAGTGGGGTACACTGGGATTCCACAGGGAAAAACATTGAAGATGTCCTAAAGCAGTTCTTCATGGGAGGGGACGCACTGTAGCGGGCACAAGAACCCGGCTTCCAAAAGAAGCATCCTGGGAGGCGGAAGTATCAAAGGCATAGAACTTGATGAATGTGTTCATGGAGGACCATGTAGCTGCTTTGCACAATTGTTCAGCGAATGCGCCATGGCGGGCCACCAAAGAAGATCCAACAGACTGAGTAGAATGGTCCTTGATAGCAGCAGGAGCTGGAAGTCCAGCCTGTGCATAAGCTTGTGCAATCACCATTCTAATCCATCTGGCTAAGGTCTGCTTATTCGCAGGCCAGCCATATTTGTGAAAACCAAAAAGTACAAAAAGAGAATCTTATCTCCTGATAGAAGCAGTCCTTTTTACATATATATGGAGAGCCCGTACCACATCCAAAAACCGCTCTTTGGAGGACAAACCAGGAGAGATAAAGGATGGAACCACAATCTCTTTGTTAAGGTGGAAAGATGACACCACCTTATGTAGATAACCAGCGCGAGTTCTAAGAACTGCCCGGGCACAGTGAAAAATCAGAAAGGGTGGACGACAGGACAAAGTGCCTAAGTCTGACACCCTCCTAGCAGAGGCCATAGCCAACAGAAAAATGACCTTAAGCGTATGGCATTTAAGGTCCACAGACTCAAGAGGTTCAACTGGAGACTCTTGAAGGGCATTAAGAACAACAGACAGATACCATGGAGCCACAGGAGGGACATATGGAGGCTGAATCCATAGTACGCCCTGAGTGAATGTATGAACATCAGGAATAGATAAAAATTTTCGCTGAAACCACACCAACAAGGCAGAAATGTGAACCTTGAGGGAGGCCAGGTGAAGTCCTAAATCCAGGCCTTGTTGCAAAAAAGTCAGAAGTCTGGAAGTACTAAACTTGTATGCATCGTAATTCTTAGCAGCACACTAAATGGGAAGTAAGAATTCCAGACCCTATGGTAAATCCATGCAGATGCCGGTTTGCGGGCCTTCAACATAGTTTGAATAACCGCCTCAGAAAATCCTTTGGCCCTCAGGAGTGAAGCTTCAAGAGCCACGCCGACAAAGCCAGTCTTGCCAGTCTTGCCAGGTCCTGGTAAACACAAGGGCCCTGAATTAGGAGGTCTGGGTGTTGAGGAAGTAGAAGAAGACGCTCGATCAAGAGACCCTGCAGGTCTGAGAACCAATGCTGTCTGGGCTATGCTGGAGCGACTAGAAGCAGTATTCCTCCTTCTTGCTTGAACTTCCGTAGTACCCAGGGCAGGAGTGACATTGGAGGGAACACATATGGCAGCCAAAAGTTCCATGGAATTGCCAGTGTGTCCACGAACGCTGCTTGAGGATCCCTTGTCCTTACTCCGAAGACCAGAACCTAGTGATTGTGTCGAGACGCCATCAGGTCTAAATCTGGTAGACCTCACTTGTCCACTAGAAGTTGGAAGACCTCCGGATGAAGACTCCACTCCCAGGAGTGTACATCTTGATGAATGAGGAAGTCCTCTTCCCAGTTGAGGACCCCCGGAATGAACACTGTCGATATTGCTAGCAGATGGCATTCCACCCATCGAAGAATTTTTTACACTTTCATCATTGCCATGCGGCTTCGAGTGCCGCCTTGATGATTTATGTACGCCACCGTGTTGGCGTTTTCTGATCGTACTTGAACAGGCCTGTTCTGTATGAAAGGCAGGGCCAGTGTCAATGCATTGAACACTGCCTGCAATTCTAGGATGTTTATCGGGAGGAGAGATTCCTCCCTGTTCCACCGACCCTGGAGAGAGTGTTTCTCCAACACTGTGCCCCATCCCCGCAGACTGGCATCCGTCGTTAGGAGAACCCAGTTGGAGATCCAGAAGGGATGACCCCTGCTCAATTGTTGGTCCTGTAGCCACCAACTCCGGAGTCAAGGAGATCATTTGAGACCTGATCCGGTGAGGCAGGCTGTCCCACTTAGAAAGGATTCACCTCTGCAGAGGGCGGGAATGAAATTGAGCGTACTCTACCATGTTGAAAGCCGACACCATGAGGCCTAGTACTTGCATCGCCGAGTGTATCAACACTCTTTGGCGAGAGAGGAAGTATCTGATTCTGTCCTGAAGTTTCAGGACCTTCTCTGGAGACAAGAACAAATGTTGGTTGTGTGTATCCAGTAATGCCCCCAGGTGCACCATGCTCTGAGCAGGGACCAGTGAGGATTTCTTCCAGTTGATGAGCCACCCGAGGGCTTGTAGGAATTGGACCGTCAGTTCCAGATGACGGAGGAGAACCTCTGGGGAGTTCACCAGGATCAACAAGTCGTCCAGATACGGCAGGATCCTGATACCCTGATGGCAGAGAAGGGCCGTCATGACCGCTATGACCGTGGTAAAGATCTGAGGAGCTGTGGTCAGTCCGAAAGGCAAGGCTTGGAACTGATAATAAAGGTTGCCAATAGCAAACCGAAGATATTGCTGATGCGACATGGCAATAGGTATGTGTAGATAAACATCTTGTATGTCCAGCAATACCATATAGTCCTTGGGTTCCAAAGCCAGTACAATAGAGCGCAGAGTTTCCATATGGAATTTGGACACCCTCACAAATTTTTTCAAAGATTTGAGGTTGAGTATAGGCCGGGTGGATCCATTCGGCTTCGGAACTAGAAACAGCGTTGAATAGTATCCCTTGCCTCTCTGAGACAGAGGCACCGGCACTATCACTCCTGTATCCAGGAGGGATTGGACAACCAAAAGTAGAGTTTGTGCTTTTAACGGATCTGAAAAGATAACCATTGAGCAAAACTGGTGAGGGGGACGTCTCTTGAAAGAGATCGCGTACCTGTAAGAGACCACTTCCTGCACCCAGGCATCTGAAGTGGTCTTTAACCATAATAGAGTCACAGTTTGCAGGTGTGTGCACCCTCTGGGATAATACGGGATAATTCCACTATAATAAACATCCACCAAAAATAAAAAATATTCCTGTCACAATGCAGACAGATGAAAGACGAATTTATAAAGAGTATAAGGTCTAGCGCGAACTCTTATTGTGGTAAGGGTGAAGTTCAAATATAGAAAGGTCTCACGTCTCCTAACATGATAGGTGAAGATCTTCAACGCAGAGTTTATACAGTTCCAAAGTAGCCAAACAATTCTCTCAAGGTTTCACAACTGTGAATCTCTCTTCCCTCCACCTCTCATTTATAGATGGTGTCTCAGATATGAAAAAGAGGAACAGGAGGGATCCAATAGTGTAATACTGTATAGTAAGAGTGGAAGGAAACACAAATTTAGCAGCATACCTTAGGAAAAGGTGTATATTTCACACCAAATCTTGTTTGTGGTCTTATGTTTCTGTCTCCCAGGACGATATAAGGAAATCTTCAAAGTGAAGTATATGCAAATATCGAAGTAGCCCAACAATTTCTTAAATTTCAAACTGTATATATGAAAAAAAAGGGGAACGGGGAGGGGTCCAAATAGTGTAATACAGTTTTATTTAAGCAAAAGATAAAACACAACAATCTGGCAGCGTACCTCGGACAGCGGTGTATATTACACACCAAATCTTATTTGTGTTATATAGGTTTCTCTGGTACCTTCCAGGAACAGGAATCCACCATCAGAGTCCAAGGCTGGGTAGTTTGTACTGTAAGTGTTCCTCACCAACGCGTTTCGGCTCCTTGGGGCCTTTATCAAGGTATCATATATGAAATATAATTCCTGATAGAGGGAGGAGAAACCTACAGTTTGAAATTTAAGAAATTGTTGGGCTACTCTTACTATACAATATTACACTATTGGATCCCTCCTGTTCCTCTTTTTCATATCTGAGACACCATCTATAAATGAGAGGTGGAGGGAAGAGAGATTCACAGTTGTGAAACCTTGAGAGAATTGTTTGGCTACTTTGGAACTGTATAAACTGCGTTGAAGATCTTCACCTATCATGTTAGGAGACGTGAGAACTTTCTATATTTGAACTTCACCCTTATCACAATAAGAGTTCGCGCTAGACCTTATGGCCCTCATTCCGAGTTGATCGGTCGCAAGGCGAATTTAGCAGAGTTGCTCACGCTAAGCCGCCGCCTACTGGGAGTGAATCTTAGCTTCTTAAAATTGCGACCGATGTATTCGCAATATTGCGATTACTAACTACTTAGCAGTTTCAGAGTAGCTCCAGACTTACTCTGCCTGTGCGATCATTTCAGTGCTTGTCGTTCCTGGTTGACGTCACAAACACACCCAGCGTTCGCCCAGGCACTCCCACCGTTTCCCCGGCCACTCCTGCGTTTTTTCCGGAAACGGTAGCGTTTTCAGCCACACGCCCCTGAAACGCCGTGTTTCCGCCCAGTAACACCCATTTCCTGTCAATCACATTACGATCGCCGGAGCGAAGAAAAAGCCGTGAGTAAAATTACTTTCTTCATAGTAAAGTTACTTGGCGCAGTCGCAGTGCGAACATTGCGCATGCGTACTAAGCGGATTTTCACTGCGATGCGATGAAAAATACCGAGCGAACAACTCGGAATGAGGGCCAATATTCTTTATAAATTCTATATTTTCTTGCCCTACAGGTGGGCAAAAAAGGTCTTAGCTGCACTCTGTTTTGAAGCACCGAACTTTTCCTATATTGTATTAGATGAAAGATGAACTCCCAACCTCGATCTCCATCCTCCGACGAATGGCTTTCAGGTTCTCTAGAGCAGGCTTTTTCAACCAGTGTGCCGTGGCAAACTAGTGTGCTGCGACCAGTTGCAAGGTGTGCCGCGGAGCCAGAGCAGCTTCCTGCACCTTCAGAGTGAACTGTTGGCCCAGGCTCTTCTAAGAGGATCAGTCATGCTCCGGCCGTGACCTATGCCTTGAAAACGGTGTGATATCATAGGTCACAGCTGCCGCATCTCCCCACCCAGCCAGCCCACCTGCCTGCATACACATCTTCCAGTTCCCGCCTGCATACACAGCTTTCCTTGCTAACCCACATCCACACCTGCCCGACCGGCCGCTGCTCAGTATTCGCAGAACTCCACTATGAACAACCCCAGCCACTGAGGAACAGGGAGGAGGACAGCTGATCATAATATTTGTTATTTTATTTCTCCTGTGGGGAACAATAGGATTTCAATAGGAATTATGTGGGGAGAATAAGAATTTATGGATTTATGGGGGGAACAATGTGAATAATTCATGTGGGGAGCAATAGGATTTATGTGGGGAGAAATGTGATTGATTTATGTGTGGAGCAATGGGATTTATGTAGGGAGCAACATGATTTATGTGGGGAGCAATGTGATTGTTTTTTCTGTGTAGGCCAAAGTATGTGTGGATTTTTTTTTTACTGTGATGGCCAATGTGTGTGTTTTTTTTTTTTTCTGTGGGGAACTGATGGTGAGCCTTGGCAAATTTAAAATATTGTTCGGTGTGCCGTGAGTAAAAAAAGGTTGAAAATCACTGCTCTAGAGCATCAGGACATAGGGGGTAATTTCGACCCGATCGCTCGCTGCAGTTTATCGCAGCGCAGTGATCGGGTCGGAATTGCGCATGCACCGGCGCTGCAGTGCGCCGGCACATGCCGGACAGACAAAGGCCGTCATTTAGTAGTGATTACCTCTGCCTGATTGACAGGCAGAGGCGGTCTCAGGGTGGGAGGGGGCTGGACGGCAGCGTTAAGCCGCCGTTTAGGGGGTGCGGTCCGACCAACGCAGGCGTGGCTGGACCGTTGGTGGGGGCGGGCCGCAGCGGCCAGTGGCAGCGACGAACAACTCCCGGAGGAGCTGCACTGGCCGGGAGTTACTCCACAAATACATTTGTGCGGGGGGGGGGGTGGACTGACATTCGGGGCGTCCCCCCGCATGTTAGGGTAGATGATCGTAGCTGTGCTAAATTTAGCACAGCTACGATCTACTCGGAATGACCCCCATTGTGCAAAGTGTGGATTGCAAGATTTGTGGTGACAAAGTATCTGGGTTCCATTATAGGGTGCACGCATGTGAAGGCTGCAAGAATCGAATAAGTATGTTTATCACCCAGTGATTTTGGGACAGAATGTAGCAGACCAAGGAGTCAGTGGGAATGACCAGGATCTGTCGAGCCTGTGGTAACACGGTGCTATATCCCGGGAGGTACCGTTATCAACATCACATATGCGTATAAGGGTGGACACGACTTGTCACCCCACGTGTTTTGGTATGCACACTTGCCCCAATTATTTAGGTGGATTTTTATTATTGTGGAATTAAAGTTGTTCTTATGTATGGAATAAAACTGTACTTCACCATATATATCCCTCCATCTTTGTTCTTTTGGAGGGAAAGTAGTGGAATAGTGTTCTTTATGAAAATTCTACGGAAGAACTGAATCCTGTGGTACTGGTTAATCCAGGAAGAAAGATCTGTGAGATAAATATTAGACCCCGTATTATCCCAGAGGGTGGGCACACCTGCAAAATGTGACTCTATTGTGGATTCAATAGATGTGGGGGTGACCACTTCAGCAGACGTTGCAGCACTATTGATTTGGAGCGATGGTTTGATAATTCTTTTTATTTTATGGTCTTTAACCATACCTGGGCGAACTGTAGAAGTTGGCCTCCCACCCTGGGGTCCCAGGCTGACGGGCGTCCCAAGAAAGTTTAGGTTTTGGCTTAGAGGATTTGGAAGTGCGAGCCTGTCTCGGTTATGCCTGACTCTTTGCTTTACCTGGAGGTCGAAAGGAACGAAAAGTAGTACTCTTAGCCTTCGGAACCGAAGGATTAGTACTTGGGAGAAACGCAGTCTTGGCGGACGCCAAGTCGGTCACGATCTTGTTCAGATCATCTCCAAACAGTATATCTCCCTTAAAAGGGTGCACCTCCAAGGTCTTCTTAGAGTCCAGGTCCACCGCACAGGACCGTAACCACAGAATCCGACGAGCCAGGATAGACGTAGTAGATACCTTGGCCGCCATACTGCCTGCATCAGAGGCCACCTCCTGAATATAGTGGGAGGCTGTGGTAATACATGACAAATATTGTCTGCCACTGTCAGAAAAATTCAGAGGTAGCTCTTCCTCAATTGCTTGAACCCATGCTTCAATGCCTTTTGCAGACCAAGAGGCTGCCATAGTGGGTCTATGTATAGCACCTATAAGAGTGTAAATAGACTTCAAGCAACCCTCCACATGCTTATCCGTCGGTTCCTTCAAAGAGGTGACGGTGTTGACAGGCAGAGTAGATGACACCACAAGACGGGCTACATGTGAGTCCACTGGTGGCGGGGTTTCCCACTTGTTACTCAACCCCACAAAGATAGGATAACGAGCAAGCATCTTTTTAGACAGGGAAAAAAAATTCCTGGAGAAGACCAGGATTCCTGACGTATGTCAATTAAATGGTCAGAGTGTGGTAAGACTGATTTAGTAGCTTTCTGACATTTGAACTTATCAGGTTTCTTAGACGTATCAGGAGGGTCAATCTCATCATCAATCTGAAGAATCAGCTTGATAGCCTCCACTAGGTCAGGAACATCAACCTGTGTTGTAGAATCTTCATCAAAAGCAGCAGTATCAGCATCTGATGGACCAGTATATTCCCCATCCGAATCGGAAGAATCATCCGAAATATTAGTGGATTGTGAGGAAGAAATCGCCCGCTCAGATGACTCTTTGGGTCCAGTAGGGTGAGGGCTAGGTTTCTGTTTAACCAAGGACTGATTTAATTGCTGTAACTGGGTTGACAGAGTATCCACCCACGGTGGATTAACTACAGGGACAATATGTGGCTGTAATGGCACAGGAGGTCCCACAGGGGGAGTAAGTCATGTTACAAGCATATTCAGCATATTTGAAAATGCAGCCCAAGGTGGTGATTTGCCACAGGTGCTGCGAGCTGACTAGGGGGTGCAGAACACCCAGTACCTGAACCCTCAGCAGAAATCTTTTCCTCAGGGAAATCCGTGGCGCTAGCACGAGGCATGAGCATGAGGCAGGAGCATCTGATGATTTACCGCCCTGTGTAGCAGACATTATTGGGAATGTAGCCTTAGGGCGTATCAGTACTATATAGCCAGACAAACACAATACCTGACAAAAAAAACCTAAGATATGTGACCGCAATTGCGGAGCACAAACAGAGGATTTAGGTGGTATGAGGTGACTGAAACACAGTGAAAAATACAAAACAGTATATCCTGTGGAACACTATATGGTATATGAGACCCAGATGCACAGAATATAGTGATAGCAATATGTGTGATACACAGAATAGAATCCACACAGCAGCTATAGGCACACACAGTCATAGCTACAATGCAGAAATTAGTACATATAAAAAATAAAACTGCACTGGACTAGCAATACTACATAAAGATATCTATGTATACAGATATAACA
Source organism: Pseudophryne corroboree (assembly GCF_028390025.1). NCBI lineage: Eukaryota > Metazoa > Chordata > Amphibia > Anura > Myobatrachidae > Pseudophryne > Pseudophryne corroboree. The sequence continues at coordinate 256,216,985 of NC_086449.1, forward strand.
ATACACAGTAACCACTGGATGTATATCACAGAATACTTGTACTAAATATTCATATAGAAGTACACTTGTTCTTAACTAATGCTTTCTAAACGACATGTAGAATACTTGTGTCCTGTAAATGCACAGCGCTGATGAGACAGGCGGCTTTACAGAGGAGACAGTGCCCAGCAGTCCCAGGATCGGCGCAGCTCTGTGAAATGGCGCCCAAATGCTGACAGGGAGTGAGGGAGAGAGAGATGCAGCTCCAGGGCGGGAACACCTGCTGTAGATGGTGCCTGGAGCTGGGGGAGGGGCTACAGGTCAGTGCCTTATCCCTTCTGCTGGACTTCACCACCGAGTACTATGGAGCCTATAATAAACGGATTTTAGTAAATCCGACCTGTGCTCCTTGCCCTGGTGGATATAGTGGAGCCCCTGCACGGCCACAGTGTCCACGCCAGCGGCGTGGTCCATCTCCTGGGGGACACTCTTACCTCCTCCCTGAAGTGCGGCCACACGATCCAAGAGAGCAGCAGCGGTGATGTGTGCCTGATGACCGGAGCGCCTCCGCTGCAAGTACCCGGCAACCAAAACGCGGGAGTATGCAGCGCCGCTGGGGGAGGTGATGGAGCCGCAGCACAGAATGTCAGCATGACATACACAGCATCTAGTGCCTGTACTGCTGCCCTTGAAGTCTTCTTTCTTTTTAAAAAGCTCTTATTAGAGCTGCCTAGCGCAGCCCCCCCTGTTAGTGACCTGCACTGCAGGCACCAACTTACAAACTGAGCTCCAGTGCCTGGAGGCGGGGCTATAGAGAAGGCGGTGCAGTGCATCCTGGGAACAGTCAAAGCTTTAGCCTGTTGGTGCCTTGGATCAAGATCCAACTCTACACCCCAATGTTATTCCCTGTGGAATACCAGTGTACCCCGCTGCAGAAATAATAATAATAATAATAATAATAATAATAATTATTATTATTATTATTATTATTATTATTATTTTATTATGACGAGTGATTGTGTTTTCTTATATGAAAAGCTATTTTCTTGGGTTGGTCATGTGTATATGTGTATGTGTGGTTAAGTGCATCTAAGTATATGTATGCCTCTTGGAAATTTGCCACACATGCTACAGAGCTGGTGCAGAGCTGGTACCATCTTACTATATCTGAGCTTCAACAAAAATGGGTGCAAATACTGTATGATCATTATTACATGCAGCTTTTTAAAGGTTCAGCCACAGTGTTTTAACAATTCAGAGAAAAGAAGAGAGTTATATTCTAGAGCAAGGAGACACGGTGGCAAAGTTATGGAAACATTGTGTGATCTGAAACAACTTCCAGCACTGGAAAAATTACACACGTGGAATACTCAAGAGAGTTAATTACTAATATGTAGAATGGAGAAACTTGAGTTAGAACTGGGGCCAAATGGTATTTATCTAGTATCGATATCTTGTGGGTTTTGGGGGGAAAACTTTTCCTAGGCATTAATTTCTCTTTATATAATCAGACATAATTACAACTCAATAACATACTGCTAGAAGGAGTACTGCTGCATGGAGAAATGTCTGCTTTGCTTAATTCGGCGGAAATGAGTGGTGCTGGAGTTTTATCAGGCAGAGGGAACCATGGCTTCAGAACATATTTATGTAATATCATCAACTTCAATATTACCCTAAAGTTGTGGTAATGTTAAACTGAAACACATTTCAGGGGGTGGATTTTCAAGCACTTGGCCAGTGGTATTGTTGCTTTTCCAAACCATAACACACTGTATTATTTATATAAAAGTTTATGTTCCAAATCTCAACGTCGTTTAAAGTATTGAGCAGTAACTTTCAGGCTGATTTATTAACATAACATCTAGGTGTGACATTTGCATATGAAAAGCACTAATAGTGTGGTATTAGTGTATAGTCAGGTACTAAGATGTAAAATGCATATTTAATACAGTGCACTTAAAATCCGAAAAGCTTGTCTTTAGGGCATTCTTTGATCACACGTCTTTAACTCAATAAAACATTGTGATCTGGATCAGATAAAAGCATTTCATTGTTCCATATAATTCCAAGAAAATAACAAAGGGCCAGGATGGCCACACGTGCCATAGCTTTTAAAAACTTTTTTTCACTAGACAAGAAAAGATCTTGTGGCCACACCCCCTCAAGGTGCACAGCTGTTACAGTAAGTAGCGACTTGCAGAGAGCACCCTATGAGATGTGGACATTTTTCCACACTTGGCCACGCTTCCTAAATTGGCCCATTCCACCAATCTCTTGGCAGCCCTGAATTCATTAGAAGTTTTTAATATATTTTTTTTTATAAGTTTGTTACTGTGGAAAAGTATATTTGAAAGCTAAACTGAAACAGGCTCTGACACCACTTCTGTGAGTCTCCCCTTAGTTTTAAAATCATGACATTAGGGAAGGGGCATATATATATATATATATATATATAGACTTCCAAATAACCGGCACTCTGCTTACGAGTTCAGCTGCCCCGGTGCCCTCCCTTGCTGGATGCTGAGATAACGTATGAAAACGGGCGGCACTCACAGGGGACTAAAGCAACGAAAATAACCACAGAGACTGCGCTCCGGACTGCGGTAACGTTTCAGTTGTATTACATATTTTCCTGAGCCGGCTTATAGCCCGAGATATCGTTGTGTACCAAAAGATCTTTTACATTTTTATTTCTAGTGTAACTGGGTAATAGTGACTTATCTTTTAGGGCTTCTAGATCCTTATCAGTGGTGACCACTGGTCAGCTATTTGTCACGTGTTTTCTAATATCCTTGATCGCGATGGTCTACAGCGAGCAAGGATATCAGGAAACACGTGAAAAATAGCTGGCCAGTGGTCACCACTGATAAGGATCTAGAAGTCTTAAAAGATAAGTCACTATTACCCAGTTACACTAGAAATAAAAAAAAATTAAAAGATCTTTTGGTACACAACGATATCTCGGGCTATAAGCCGGCTCCGGTAACAACTTTTCTTAGTAGAAGCCGGGTTGCTACAGATGCATAGGCTGCACAACATGCAGCTATATGGAAGTGGGACCTGGCTTCTCACATCCTCATTCAGGAAAATTTATTAAAATAGACAAAGTCTTGACTTGTATGAACACCTATGTCATATATTTTATTTGCTGCCCCTGCGGATTGTTTTTTACGTAGGGAAGACGGCGAGGCAATTTCGAGAGAGAATGGCCATGCACAGATCGGCCATCAGGGCAGTCTTTGGAGGGGAGAGCCAGGCACAACCTGTAGCACGTCACTTTGCTAAGTTAAAACATAATTTATCAAGTCTTAAGTATAAGATCATAGACCAACAGCCAGAAACCATCCGAGGCGGCAATAGGGATAAATTATTATTACAACGTGAAGCCAGGTGGATCCATCTCCTGAATACCTTAGCTCCAGCGGGCTTAAATGAGCAGTTAACATTAAACTGTTTCATTTAGGTATGAAATCTACAGATGATACAATATGTGTAAAACAATGGGGGTCATTCCGAGTTGTTCGCACGCAAGATGCTTTTCGCAGCTTTGCACACGCTAAGCCGCCGTCTACTGGGAGTGAATCTTAGCTTATCAAAATTGCGAACGAAAGATTAGCAGAATTGCGAATAGACACTTCTTAGCAGTTTCTGAGTAGCTCCAGACTTAATCGGCAACTGCGATCAGTTCAGTCAGTGTCGTTCCTGGTTTGACGTTACAAACACACCCAGCGTTCGCCCAGACACTCCTCCGTTTCTCCAGCCACTCCCGCGTTTTTCCCAGAAACGGTAGCGTTTTTTCACACACTCCCATAAAACGGCCTGTTTCCGCCCAGAAACACCCACTTCCTGTCAATCACACTCCGATCACCAGAACGAAGAAAAAACCTCGTAATGCCGTGAGTAAAGTACCTAACTGCATAGCAAATTTACTTGGCGCAGTCGCACTGCGGACATTGCGCATGCGCATTAGCAACTAATCGCTCCGTTGCGAGAAAAAAATAACGAGCGAACAACTCGGAATGACCCCCAATGTTTGCATCAAGATTAGTGAGCTTATGCTGTTTTTCATGTTTTACCAATAACATGCACATATATAAATGTAAAGCGCTGTATCTGATTAGACCTATTGGATTTTACATGCCACTGTATTATTTTGTTTATATGTTCCCTAGGTAACCGTAACGCAGCAGGGGGCGTGAGCGCGTCGCACAGATGATGGGTGATGACGTCATCTATCCCCGCCAGCGAACCGGGCCGGAGAGGACGCTGCACGAGGTGGTGGGTAAGGTATAAATGTTTGTAATCTGTTAATGTATATTGGTTCTGACGAAAGTTGTAATACAACTGAAACGTTACCGCAGTCCGGAGCGCAGTCTCTGTGTTTATTTTCATTGCTTTAGTCCCTTGTGAGTGCAGCCCGTTTTCATACGTTTCCGAGAGGCAACACACTCACTCCATATCATAGTATAGTACCGGTGCCCTCCATAGGAAACCCATTAGCGAGGATTACCACATCATAGTTTGCTGGTTGGCGGCACTCGGCAAACAAAGGCATATATAGGCAGGTATCGGTTGCTCAACGTTTTGAAGGTGTTTATTCCCTCGTCATCAGGATAATAATAAAAATACAACTCACCATTAAATAGCCTTCACCACACCACATGACAAACACGGACCGTAGGCTTTCAGACGGCGCCCACATATGACATCATCAGTGGGTTCTCCGTTACCGTAGTAACCATAATCACAAACTGTGAAAGTTTATAAAGCCACGATCAGGTTCACAGATTATAAAATGGGCAACAGTGTTTGATATGCTCAGGCTTCCTTCAAGTATAAAACATACCAAATGACTAGAGATGAGCGCCTGAAATTTTTCGGGTTTTGTGTTTTGGTTTTGGGTTCGGTTCCGCGGCCGTGTTTTGGGTTCGACCGCGTTTTGGCAAAACCTCACCGAATTTTTTTTGTCGGATTCGGGTGTGTTTTGGATTCGGGTGTTTTTTTTAAAAAACACTAAAAAACAGCTTAAATCATAGAATTTGGGGGTCATTTTGATCCCATATTATTATTAACCTCAAAAACCATAATTTCCACTCATTTTCAGTCTATTCTGAATACCTCACACCTCACAATATTATTTTTAGTCCTAAAATTTGCACCAAGGTCGCTGGATGACTAAGCTAAGCGACACTAGTGGCCGACACAAACACCTGGCCCATCTAGGAGTGGCACTGCAGTGTCACGCAGGATGTCCCTTCCAAAAAACCCTCCCCAATCAGCACATGACGCAAAGAAAAAAAGAGGCGCAATGAGGTAGCTGACTGTGTGAGTAAGATAAGCGACCCTAGTGGCCGACACAAACACCGGGCCCATTTAGGAGTGGCACTGCAGTGTCACGCAGGATGTCCCTTCCAAAAAACCCTCCCCAATCAGCACATGACGCAAAGAAAAAAAGAGGCGCAATGAGGTAGCTGACTGTGTGAGTAAGATTAGCGACCCTAGTGGCCGACACAAACACCGGGCCCATTTAGGAGTGGCACTGCAGTGTCACGCAGGATGTCCCTTCCAAAAAACCCTCCCCAAACAGCACATGACGCAAAGAAAAATAAAAGAAAAAAGAGGTGCAAGATGGAATTGTCCTTGGGCCCTCCCACCCACCCTTATGTTGTATAAACAAAACAGGACATGCACACTTTAACCAACCCATCATTTCAGTGACAGGGTCTGCCACACGACTGTGACTGATATGACGGGTTGGTTTGGACCCCCCCCAAAAAAGAAGCAATTAATCTCTCCTTGCACAAACTGGCTCTACAGAGGCAAGATGTCCACCTCATCATCACCCTCCGATATATCACCGTGTACATCCCCCTCCTCACAGATTATCAATTCGTCCCCACTGGAATCCACCATCTCAGCTCCCTGTGTACTTTGTGGAGGCAATTGCTGCTGGTCAATGTCTCCGCGGAGGAATTGATTATAATTCATTTTAATGAACATCATCTTCTCCACATTTTCTGGATGTAACATCGTACGCCGATTGCTGACAAGGTGAGCGGCGGCACTAAACACTCTTTCGGAGTACACACTTGTGGGAGGGCAACTTAGGTAGAATAAAGCCAGTTTGTGCAATGGCCTCCAAATTGCCTCTTTTTCCTGCCAGTATAAGTATGGACTGTGTGACGTGCCTACTTGGATGCGGTCACTCATATAATCCTCCACCATTCTTTCAATGGTGAGAGAATCATATGCAGTTCCAGTAGACGACATGTCCGTAATCGTTGGCAGGTCCTTCAGTCCGGACCAGATGTCAGCATCAGCAGTCGCTCCAGACTGCCCTGCATCACCGCCAGCGGGTGGGCTCGGAATTCTGAGCCTTTTCCTCGCACCCCCAGTTGCGGGAGAATGTGAAGGAGGAGATGTTGACAGGTCGCGTTCCGCTTGACTTGACAATTTTCTCACCAGCAGGTCTTTCAACCCCAGCAGACTTGTGTCTGCCGGAAAGAGAGATCCAAGGTAGGCTTTAAATCTAGGATCGAGCACGGTGGCCAAAATGTAGTGCTCTGATTTCAACAGATTGACCACCCGTGAATCCTTGTTAAGCGAATTAAGGGCTCCATCCACAAGTCCCACATGCCTAGCGGAATCGCTCCGTGTTAGCTCCTCCTTCAATGTCTCCAGCTTCTTCTGCAAAAGCCTGATGAGGGGAATGACCTGACTCAGGCTGGCAGTGTCTGAACTGACTTCACGTGTGGCAAGTTCAAAGGGCATCAGAACCTTGCACAACGTTGAAATCATTCTCCACTGCGCTTGAGACAGGTGCATTCCACCTCCTATATCGTGCTCAATTGTATAGGCTTGAATGGCCTTTTGCTGCTCCTCCAACCTCTGAAGCATATAGAGGGTTGAATTCCACCTCGTTACCACTTCTTGCTTCAGATGATGGCAGGGCAGGTTCAGTAGTTTTTGGTGGTGCTCCAGTCTTCTGTACGTGGTGCCTGTACGCCGAAAGTGTCCCGCAATTTTTCTGGCCACCGACAGCATCTCTTGCACGCCCCTGTCGTTTTTTAAATAATTCTGCACCACCAAATTCAAGGTATGTGCAAAACATGGGACGTGCTGGAATTTGCCCATATTTAATGCACACACAATATTGCTGGCGTTGTCCGATGCCACAAATCCACAGGAGAGTCCAATTGGGGTAAGCCATTCCGCGATGATCTTCCTCAGTTGCCGTAAGAGGTTTTCAGCTGTGTGCGTATTCTGGAAAGCGGTGATACAAAGCGTAGCCTGCCTAGGAAAGAGTTGGCGTTTGCGAGATGCTGCTACTGGTGCCGCCGCTGCTGTTCTTGCGGCGGGATTCCATACATCTACCCAGTGGGCTGTCACAGTCACATAGTCCTGACCCTGCCCTGCTCCACTTGTCCACATGTCCGTGGTTAAGTGGACATTGGGTACAACTGCATTTTTTAGGACACTGGTGAGTCTTTTTCTGACGTCCGTGTACATTCTCGGTATCGCCTGCCTAGAGAAGTGGAACCTAGATGGTATTTGGTAACGGGGGCACACTGCCTCAATAAATTGTCTAGTTCCCTGTGAACTAACGGCGGATACCGGACGCACGTCTAACACCAACATAGTTGTCAAGGCCTCAGTTATCCGCTTTGCAGCAGGATGACTGCTGTGATATTTCATCTTCCTCGCAAAGGACTGTTGAACAGTCAATTGCTTACTGGAAGTAGTACAAGTGGGCTTACGACTTCCCCTCTGGGATGACCATCGACTCCCAGCAGCAACAACAGCAGCGCCAGCAGCAGTAGGCGTTACACGCAAGGATGCATCGGAGGAATCCCAGGCAGGAGAGGACTCGTCAGAATTGCCAGTGACATTGCCTGCAGGACTATTGGCATTCCTGGGGAAGGAGGAAATTGACACTGAGGGAGTTGGTGGGGTGGTTTGCGTGAGCTTGGTTACAAGAGGAAGGGATTTACTGGTCAGTGGACTGCTTCCGCTGTCACCCAAAGTTTTTGAACTTGTCACTGACTTATTATGAATGCGCTGCAGGTGACGTATAAGGGAGGATGTTCCGAGGTGGTTAACGTCCTTACCCCTACTTATTACAGCTTGACAAAGGGAACACACGGCTTGACACCTGTTGTCCGCATTTCTGTTGAAATAGTTCCACACCGAAGAGCTGATTTTTTTGGTATTTTCACCAGGCATGTCAACGGCCATATTCCTCCCACGGACAACAGGTGTCTCCCCGGGTGCCTGACTTAAACAAACCACCTCACCATCAGAATCCTCCTGGTCAATTTCCTCCCCAGCGCCAGCAACACCCATATCCTCCTCATCCTGGTGTACTTCAACACTGACATCTTCAATCTGACTATCAGGAACTGGACTGCGGGTGCTCCTTCCAGCACTTGCAGGGGGCGTGCAAATGGTGGAAGGCGCATGCTCTTCACGTCCAGTGTTGGGAAGGTCAGGCATCGCAACCGACACAATTGGACTCTCCTTGTGGATTTGGGATTTCGAAGAACGCACAGTTCTTTGCGGTGCTACTGCTTTTGCCAGCTTGAGTCTTTTAATTTTTCTAGCGAGAGGCTGAGTGCCTCCATCCTCATGTGAAGCTGAACCACTAGCCATGAACATAGGCCAGGGCCTCAGCCGTTCCTTGCCACTCCGTGTGGTAAATGGCATATTGGCAAGTTTACGCTTCTCCTCCGACAATTTTATTTTAGGTTTTGGAGTCCTTTTTTTACTGATATTTGGTGTTTTGGATTTGACATGCTCTGTACTATGACATTGGGCATCGGCCTTGGCAGACGACGTTGCTGGCATTTCATCGTCTCGGCCATGACTAGTGGCAGCAGCTTCAGCACGAGGTGGAAGTGGATCTTGATCTTTCCCTAATTTTGGAACCTCAACGTTTTTGTTCTCCATATTTTAATAGGCACAACTAAAAGGCACCTCAGGTAAACAATGGAGATGGATGGATACTAGTATACAATTATGGACGGACTGCCGAGTGCCGACACAGAGGTAGCTACAGCCGTGAACTACCGTACTGTGTCTGCTGCTAATATAGACTGGTTGATAAAGAGATGTCGTAGTATGTATGTATGAAGAAGAAAGAAAAAAAAACCACGGTTAGGTGGTATACAATTATGGACGGACTGCCGAGTGCCGACACAGAGGTAGCCACAGCCGTGAACTACCGTACTGTACTGTGTCTGCTGCTAATATAGACTGGTTGATAAAGAGATGTCGTAGTATGTATGTATGAAGAAGAAAGAAAAAAAAACCACGGTTAGGTGGTATACAATTATGGACGGACTGCCGAGTGCCGACACAGAGGTAGCCACAGCCGTGAACTACCGTACTGTACTGTGTCTGCTGCTAATATAGACTGGTTGATAAAGAGATGTCGTAGTATGTATGTATGAAGAAGAAAGAAAAAAAAACCACGGTTAGGTGGTATACAATTATGGACGGACTGCCGAGTGCCGACACAGAGGTAGCCACAGCCGTGAACTACCGTACTGTACTGTGTCTGCTGCTAATATAGACTGGTTGATAAAGAGATGTCGTAGTATGTATGTATAAAGAAGAAAGAAAAAAAAACCACGGTTAGGTGGTATACAATTATGGACGGACTGCCGAGTGCCGACACAGAGGTAGCCACAGCCGTGAACTACCGTACTGTACTGTGTCTGCTGCTAATATAGACTGGTTGATAAAGAGATGTCGTAGTATGTATGTATGAAGAAGAAAGAAAAAAAAACCACGGTTAGGTGGTATACAATTATGGACGGACTGCCGAGTGCCGACACAGAGGTAGCCACAGCCGTGAACTACCGTACTGTACTGTGTCTGCTGCTAATATAGACTGGTTGATAAAGAGATGTCGTAGTATGTATGTATAAAGAAGAAAGAAAAAAAAACCACGGTTAGGTGGTATACAATTATGGACGGACTGCCGAGTGCCGACACAGAGGTAGCCACAGCCGTGAACTACCGTACTGTACTGTGTCTGCTGCTAATATAGACTGGTTGATAAAGAGATGTAGTAGTATGTATGTATAAAGAAGAAAGAAAAAAAAACCACGGGTAGGTGGTATACAATTATGGATGGACTGCCGAGTGCCGACACAGAGGTAGCTACAGCCGTGAACTACCGTACTGTGTCTGCTGCGACTGGATGATAAATAATGATATAAAAAATATATATATATATCACTACTGCAGCCGGACAGGTATATATATTATATAATGACGGACCTGCTGGACACTGTCTGTCAGCAGAATGAGTTTTTTATAGAATAAAAAAAAAAACACCACACAAGTGAAGTCACACGACGAGTGTTTAACTTTTTCAGGCAATCACAATATAGTATACTACTAACTATACTGGTGGTCAGTGTGGTCAGGTCACTGGTCAGTCACACTGGCAGTGGCACTCCTGCAGCAAAAGTGTGCACTGTTTAATTTTAATATAATATGTACTCCTGGCTCCTGCTATAACCTATAACTGGCACTGCAGTGCTCCCCAGTCTCCCCCACAATTATAAGCTGTGTGAGCTGAGCACAGTCAGATATATATTATATAATATATACATAGATGATACAGCACACTGGGCTGAGCAGTGCACACAGATATGGGCCCTCATTCCGAGTTGTTCGCTCGCAAGGCGAATGTAGCAGAGTTACACACGCTAAGCCGCCGCCTACTGGGAGTGAATCTTAGCTTCTTAAAATTGCGACCGACGTACGCGCAATATTGCGATTACAAACGAGTTAGCAGTTTCAGAGTAGCTCCAGACTTACTCTGCCTGTGCGATCATTTCAGTGCTTGTCGTTCCTGGTTGACGTCACAAACACACCCAGCGTTCGCCCAGGCACTCCCACCGTTTCTCCGGCCACTCCTGCGTTTTTTCCGGAAACGGTAGCGTTTTCAGCCACACGCCCCTGAAACGCCGTGTTTCCGCCCAGTAACACCCATTTCCTGTCAATCACATTACGATCGCCGGAGCGAAGAAAAAGCCGTGAGTAAAAATACTTTCATCATAGTAAAGTTACTTGGCGCAGTCGCAGTGCGAACATTGCGCATGCGTACTAAGCGGATTTTCACTGCGATGCGATGAAAAATACCGAGCGAACAACTCGGAATGAGGGCCCTGGTATGTGACTGTCTTGTACTCCTGGCTCCTGCTATAACCTATAACTGGCACTGCAGTGCTCCCCAGTCTCCCCCACAATTATAAGCTGTGTGAGCTGAGCACAGTCAGATATATAATATATACATAGATGATGCAGGCATGCAGCACACTGGGCTGAGCAGTGCACACAGATATGGTATGTGACTGAGTCACTGTGTGTACCGTTTTTTTCAGGCAGAGAACGGATATATTAAATAAAACAACTGCACTGCTGGTGGTCACTGTGGTCAGTCACTAAACTCTGCACTCTCTTCTACAGTATCAGCCTCAGGTCAATCTCTCTCTCTCTCTCCTAATCTAAATGGAGAGGACGCCAGCCACGTCCTCTCCCTATCAATCTCAATGCACGTGTGAAAATGGCGGCGACGCGCGGCTCCTTATATAGAATCCGAGTCTCGCGAGAATCCGACAGCGTCGTGATGACGTTCGGGCGCGCTCGGGTTAACCGAGCAAGGCGGGAAGATCCGAGTCGCTCGGACCCGTGAAAAAAAACATTAAGTTCGTGCGGGTTCGGATTCAGAGAAACCGAACCCGCTCATCTCTACAAATGACAATGTAACATTGAAAAGATACAGTATCACTTCACAATATCGTTACACGTAACAACCAGCTTAATCTAGGCATAAGTGAAAAACCTTTATTTAGAATCCTCAAGAGTTAGAGTGTGTTAAATATAATAACCATATTAAAGGAAACAATGTAAACCAAGATTTTCATTGAGGCCCCTGGGCATTAACGTGCCTAGCCGATGTATCCATCTGGCTTCACACTTCAACAACGCAATTGATCTATCACCACCCCTTAAACGTGGTGGGATATGATCAATGATTGAAATATTTTCAAATGCATTCGAGGATTGTTTGAACAGAGCAGTGGCCAATGGTACTATTTCTGGTGAATTGGGTAATGCTTTACTTACTAGAAACCCTGTTGTGCCCTTATTATATACACTGCCCAAGGTGCATAAAAATCTTAGTGACCCACCTGGCAAACCAATTATTTCTGCAAGGGGGTCACTATTTCTGTTTAGTTAGATTGTTTGCTGCAACCTTGTATCATGGGTCATCCTGATTATAATAAGATTTTAAACCTACCGCTAAATCTTTTTCTCCTAGTCCGTAGGGGATGCTGGGGACTCCGTAAGGACCATGGGGTATAGACAGGCTCCGCAGGAGACATGGGCACTCTAAAGACTTTAGAATGGGTGTGCACTGGCTCCTCCCTCTATGCCCCTCCTCCAGACCTCAGTTAGAGAAACTGTGCCCAGAGGAGACGGACAGTACGAGGAAAGGATTTTTGTTAATCTAAGGGCAAGATTCATACCAGCCCACACCATCCACACCGTATAACCTGGAATATACGCAACCAGTTAACAATATGAACAAAACAGCATCAGCCAAAGACTGATCTTAACTGTAACATAACCCTTATGTAAGCAACAACTATATACAAGCCCTGCAGAAATATGTCCGCACTGGGATGGGCGCCCAGCATCCTCTACGGACTAGGAGAAAAAGATTTACCGGTAGGTTTAAAATCTTATTTTCTCTTACGTCCTAGAGGATGCTGGGGACTCCGTAAGGACCATGGGGATTATACCAAAGCTCCAAACCGGGCGGGAGAGTGCGGATGACTCTGCAGCACCGATTGAGCAAACATGAGGTCCTCATCAGCCAGGGTATCAAACTTGTAGAATTTTGCAAAGGTGTTTGAACCCGACCAAGTAGCTGCTCGGCAAAGCTGTAACACCGAGATGCCTCGGGCAGCCGCCCAAGAAGAGCCCACCTTCCTAGTGGAATGGGCTTTTACCGAATTTGGTAATGGCAATCCAGCTGTAGAATGAGCCTGCTGAATCGTGTTACAGATCCAGCGAGCAATAGTCTGCTTAGAAGCAGGAGAGCCAACCTTGTTGGCCGCATACAGGACAAACAGTGCCTCTGTTTTCCTAATCCGGGCCGTCCTGGCTACGTAAATTTTTAAGGCCCTGACTACATCCAGGGACTTGGAATCCTCCAAGTCCCCCGTAGCCACCGGTACCACAATAGGTTGGTTCATATGAAACGATGAAACCACCTTAGGCAAAATTTGAGGACGCGTCCTCAACTCTGCTCTATCCACATGGAAAATCAGATAGGGGCTTTTGTGAGACAAAACCGCCAATTCGGACACCCGCCTTGCAGATGCCAAGGCCAACAACATGACCACCTTCCAAGTGAGAAATTTTAATTCAACTGTTTGAAGAGGTTCAAACCAGTGAGATTTTAGGAACTGTAACACCATGTTAAGGTCCCAAGGTGCCACTGGGGGCACAAAAGGAGGCTGGATGTGCAGCACTCCCTTTACAAAAGTCTGGACTTCTGGGAGAGAAGCCAATTCCTTCTGAAAGAATATAGATAGGGCCGAAATCTGTACCTTAATGGAGCCTAACTTCAGGCCCATATCCACTCCTGTCTGTAGAAAGTGGAGAAAATGGCCCAAGTGGAAATCTTCCGTAGGAGCATTCTTGGCTTCACACCAAGATACATACTTCCTCCAGATACGGTGATAATGTTTCGCTGTCACCTCCTTCCTAGCCTTTATCAGAGTAGGGATGACTTCCTCCGGAATACCTTTCCCAGCTAGGATTCGGTGTTCAACCGCCATGCCGTCAAACGTAACCGTGGTAAGTCTTGGAATACGCAGGGCCCCTGCTGCAACATGTCCTCCCTGAGAGGAAGAGGCCATGGATCTTCTGTGAGCATCTCCTGAAGATCTGAATACCAGCCCCTTCGCGGCCAATCTGGAACAATGAGTATTGTCTGAACTCTTTTTTGTCTTATGATTCTCAATATTTTTGAGATGAGAGGAAGAGGAGGGAACACATAGACCGTCTGAAACACCCACGGTATCACCAGGGCATCTACCGCTACTGCCTGAGGGTCCCTTGACCTGGCACAATATCTCCGAAGCTTCTTGTTGAGGCGAGACACCATCATGTCTATTTGAGGAAGTCCCCAACGACTTGTTATCTCTGCAAAATTTTCTTGATGAAGTCCCCACTCTCCTGGATGGTGATCGTGTCTGCTGAGGAAGTCTGCTTCCCAGTTGTCCACTCCCGGAATGAAGACTGATGACTGTTATGCACACCAGTGCCTGCAGGAAAGTACTGGTGTCAGAACTGTTATGCACTCCAGTGCCTGCAGGAATGTACTGGTGTTTGAACTGTTATGCAAAACAAATGGACTCACAGACAGACTGGGGAATATGACATAACGTACACAGAAGGTGATAGGGTAACAAAATACACACAAGGTGAACAGAGAAGCCCAGAGGCTAAGGAACTGGGTATCTCCCTTGTATTAGAACTGCTCAGATGGGAAAAGCAAGATGTTGTGTTTTAATACGTAGAGAACCCGAAATGCTGTTGCTAAGGGCAACAGCAAAACCCTAAAGGGTTACCAATGGGTGTGGCAGTAAACTCTTTGGTCAGAGATGGAATGATAGACACAAGGAGAGCCTCCACCATCCTAATTCTCACTTGCAGTGCACAGGTTCAGCTTACTGCCACTAAACTGACCCCTGACACCTAGCACAGTGAGACAGGATTAGACAGGCAAGTCTTAGAATACAGCCGCAAACTTGCTAAGTTCACAGAGTAGTAACAGAACCCCAGCAAGCTAAACGACTGACTCCAGTCTTACTGCTAGGTCTGGATTGGCAGAGTGTAATACCAAATCCCCAGGCCTATTTGCAGTAAGCAACAAACAAATACAAAGCTACACAGTACTGGTTAACTTTCAGGAACTGACTAACCAACAAAGATTCAGCAGCATCTGCTTACCCTGAGAAGAGGCCTTATAAAGCAGGTGCTGTCCACGCCCCACTCAGACCTCACAGACTGTGAGCACAAAAACCAGCACCGGATCCCCTGCCGTGCACAGAGCCTATAACCACTGCACAGCAAAAGACCCGAACCGGAGTATCAGCTGCGCTCAGGTTACTCCGCTAGCACTTGTCTCCCGGTTGCCATGACGACGTGGCAGCACAGGGCAGGAGACCCTAACAGTACCCCCCCTCTGACGAGGGGTCAAAGAACCCCTACCACCGGGTTTATCGGGGAACTGCGAGAAGAAAGAGCGTATCAGTCTGGGGGCATGAAGATCACAACTGCGCACCCACGACCGCTCCTCCGGGCCATACCCCTTCCAGTGCACCAAAAATGACAGCCGACCCCGAACCACCTTGGAGTCAAGAATCCTTTCAACAACAAACTCCCTCTGGCCACGTATCAGAAGAGGGGAAGGTCTTCCACTGGAAGAAGGATTACTAATCGCCCGTTTTAAAAGGGAACAATGAAATGTTTTATTGATACCCAAAGAACGGGGCAGATCTAACTGAAATGCCACCGGATTGATAACCCTGGTGATCTTATAAGGGCCGATGAACCGGGGGCCTAACTTATGAGATGGCTGTCTCAACTTCAAATTCTTGGTAGACAACCAGACGAAGTCTCCTAATTTGAAGCTGCAGGGTCTTTTCCGCTTATCAAAAACCCTTTTGGTCACTAATGACACAGACACAAGGGCTTTCTTCACTTTCCGCCAAATACCTCTAAGGACCGAAACCACAGAGGAACCACCAGGCGTGGAGTCCAGGGGGTCAAAAGAATTGGCCTTAGGATGATGCCCATACACACAAAGGAAGGGAGAGATCCCTGTAGCAGAGTGAGCCGCGTTGTTATAGGCAAACTCCGCCATGGACAGATGAGCAACCCAGTCAGTCTGACACTTGGAGACATAACACCTGAGGAACTGCTCCAAGGACTGGTTCACCCTTTCAGTCTGCCCATTAGACTGCGGATGGTAGCCTGACGACAAGCTGACAGAAATCTGGAGATCGGAACAAAATGCCCTCCAGAATTTGGCCACAAACTGGGATCCGCGGTCAGAGACCACATCAAGTGGCAACCCGTGGAGACGCACAACATGCAGCATAAATAATTCAGACAGGCGTCTGGCCGATGGCAGCCCAACCAGTGGAACGAAGTGCGCCATCTTCGAAAACCTGTCAACGACAACCCAGATGGCTGTCATCCCCGAGGATTTGGGCAAGTCCACCACAAAATCCATTGAAATGTGGGTCCATGGCTTAGATGGGATAGAGAGTGGATGTAATGGGCCAACAGGAACCCCTCTAGGAGTCTTATTTCGGGCACAGATGTCACATGCCCGAACCCACTGATCCACATCCTTAGCCACCGAGGGCCACCACACCGCCCTAGATAGCAACTCCCGAGTTCTGGCAATACCCGGGTGACCAGCCGACTTCTTGGCATGGAATTCCAGGAACACTCGCTGTCTTAACCTAGGAGGCACAAACAAAAGACCTACCGGAAGGTCTGGAGGAGCCTGCTCCTGTGCTCTAAGGACTAATGATAAGAGGTCCTGGGTAATGCCCACTTTAATACATGATGGGGAAACAATGGGCAACGGCTCCTCGGTGGTCTCCTGGATTGGAGCAAAACTCAGCGAGAGCGCATCAGCCTTGATGTTTTTTGACCCAGGGCGATATGTTATCAAAAAATTAAAGCGAGCAAAAAACAAAGCCCATCGTGCCTGCCTGGCATTGAGACGCTTTGCTGACTCTAAATATGCCAGATTCTTATGGTCAGTGAGAATTGAGACCACAAACTTAGCCCCCTCAAGCCAGTGTCTCCACTCCTCGAGTGCATCCTTAATAGCCAACAATTCCCGGTTACCCACGTCATAATTCATCTCGGCAGGCGGAAATTTACAGGAAAAGTAAGCACAGGGATGAAGGCGATTATCAGACACTCCCATCTGAGAAAGCACTGCCCCAATACCCATCTCAGAGGCATCCACCTCCACCACAAAAGGACGCTCTGGATCTGGGTGTCGCAGTACCTTGGCCGAAACAAATGCCCTTTTGAGACGGGCAAAAGCCGCTTTAGCCTCACAAGACCAGTGAGCAACATCCGCCCCTTTCTTAGTGAGTGCCACCAAGGGCGCCACTATAGACGAAAATCCAGCGATAAATCGTCTATAAAAATTCGCAAAGCCCAGGAAACGCTGAAGCGCCTTCAAACTAGTGGGCTGCACCCAATCCAGGACTGCCTGTACCTTGGAACCCTCCATTTGGAAACCTTCTGGGGAGATAATATATCCTAGAAATGCGATTTGCTGAACTTCAAATTCGCACTTCTCCAGCTTCGCCCCAAGCCGGTGGTCTCTGAGTTTCTGGAGGACTAAGCGTACATGCTTCCGATGTTCCTCCAGGGAATGGGAGAAGATTAGGATGTCATCTAAGTATACAACTAAGAATCTATCTAAATATTCCCTGAGCACATCATTCATGAAATCCTGGAAGACTGCCGGGGCATTACAGAGCCCAAAAGGCATCACCAAATATTCATAATGCCCTGAGTGGGTATTAAAGGCAGTCTTCCATTCATCCCCCTCTCTTATTCGGATTAGATTGTACGCACCGCGTAGGTCAATCTTAGAAAAAATGGTGGCAGTACGAAGCTGGTCAAACAAGACCGAAATGAGAGGCAGTGGGTATGAGTTTTTAATCGTGATACGGTTCAATTCCCTGAAGTCGATGCAGGGTCGCAACGAACCGTCCTTTTTACCCACGAAGAAGAACCCCGACCCAACTGGAGACTGTGAAGGTCTGATAAATCCCTTAGCCAAGTTCTCCTGAATGTACTCTGCCATAGCCTGAGTCTCAGGACGTGACAGGGAGTACAACCTGCTCTTGGGAAGCTTAGCATTTGGCAACAAATCAATGGCACAGTCATAGGGGCGATGGGGAGGTAGTACCTCTGCAACTTTTTTGGAGAACACGTCCGCAAAATCTGCATAACACCCTGGCAATCCTGGCAAACTTAGCTGCGAGAGCCTGACTGGAAGGCTCAAGCAACTCCTGAAACAATCAGTACCCCAACTAAGAATCTCCCCAGAGACCCAGTCAAATTGAGGATTGTGGGCCCTTAACCAGGGTAACCCCAACACCAATGGGGCAAAAGTACAGACAGTCACATAAAAGGACAATTTTTCAGAGTGTGTGGCTCCAATAAATAAAGAAATCTGGCTAGTGCAAGAGGTAATTTTACCTTGGGATAATGGTTCCCCGTTTAACCCACAAATCTCAATTTCCGATGCCAAGGGTACTAAGGGAACAGAGTGTTTCAGGGCGAATTGGCGGTCCATAAAAACCTTGTCGGCCCCACTGTCCACAAAGGCCTCAGTCTTGACAGTTTGACCGAGGATCTTCAAGGTCACCGGAATGATAAAAGTCTTCTTGGGAAATTCTGACTTCTGGCCTGACAGGATATTTCCCATCACCCTCAGGCCCTGAAGTTTTCCGGCTTTTCTGGGCATGATACTACCACATGACCTTTATTCCCACAGTACAAACACAACCCCTGCTGTCTCCTCCGCGTCTTCTCACGCGAGGAGAGGCGGGTAGCCCCAATCTGCATAGGCTCCTCGGAAAATTCCTCAGAGTCTGAGGTTCCCTTGGGAAGGAAGGAAATCTCAGTCTCCCTTTCAAGCCTACGCTCTCTCAGTCGTCTATCCACCCGGATGGATAACTGCATGAGCTGATCCAAGCTATCAGGCAAGGGATATTGTACCAGTTGGTCCTTTATCTGGTTAGAAAGACCTCTTCGGTACTGGTGTCTCAGGGCTGGGTCATTCCACTGGGTATCATGGGCCAACCTCCGAAACTCCGTACAGTAAACCTCAACTGGCCTTCGCCCTTGCTTAAGGATCGAAATCTGAGCCTCGGCTGAGGCCGTCTTGTCAGGGTCATCATACAACATGCCCAGTGCCGTAAAAAAAGCATCAACACTTTTAAGCGACGGACAGTCAGGCTGCAACCCATATGCCCAGACCTGTGGGTCTCCTTGTAGCAAGGAAATCACTATGCCCACCCGCTGAATCTCCGACCCAGAAGACTGAGGCCTAAGCCGGAAGTATAGCTTGCAGCTCTCCTTGAAACAAAAGAACTGCGAGCGATCTCCAGAAAAACGATCCGGGAGATTTACTTTTGGCTCCTTAACCCCTGCAGGTGCTGCTGCTGCGGGAGCTCCGCCAGCAGCCTGGGAGGTGTGCATTTTAATGGACAAATCATTAAATTGTCGAGTCAGGACCTGCACCTGATCGACCACCTGTTACAACGTATTTTGAGGGGTATGCTCCATATTCCCACAAAATTTCAACAGGTGTATTAGGCTGCTGAATATGTTATGCACAATAGTGCCTGCAGGAAAGTACTGGTGTCAGAACTGTTATGCACTCCAGTGCCTGCAGGAATGTACTGGTGTTTGAACTGTTATGCAAAACAAATGGACTCACAGACAGACTGGGGAATATGACATAACGTACACAGAAGGTGATAGGGTAACAAAATACACACAAGGTGAACAGAGAAGCCCAGAGGCTAAGGAACTGGGTATCTCCCTTGTATTAGAACTGCTCAGATGGGAAAAGCAAGATGTTGTGTTTTAATACGTAGAGAACCCGAAATGCTGTTGCTAAGGGCAACAGCAAAACCCTAAAGGGTTACCAACGGGTGTGGCAGTAAACTCCTTGGTCAGAGATGGAATGATAGACACAAGGAGAGCCTCCACCATCCTAATTCTCACTTGCAGTGCACAGGTTCAGCTTACTGCCACTAAACTGACCCCTGACACCTAGCACAGTGAGACAGGATTAGACAGGCAAGTCTTAGAATACAGCCGCAAACTTGCTAAGTTCACAGAGTAGTAACAGAACCCCAGCAAGCTAAACGACTGACTCCAGTCTTACTGCTAGGTCTGGATTGGCAGAGTGTAATACCAAATCCCCAGGCCTATTTGCAGTAGGCAACAAACAAATACAAAGCTACACAGTACTGGTTAACTTTCAGGAACTGACTAACCAACAAAGATTCAGCAGCATCTGCTTACCCTGAGAAGAGGCCTTATAAAGCAGGTGCTGTCCACGCCCCACTCAGACCTCACAGACTGTGAGCACAAAAACCAGCACCGGATCCCCTGCCGTGCACAGAGCCTATAACCACTGCACAGCAAAAGACCCGAACCGGAGTATCAGCTGCGCTCAGGTTACTCCGCTAGCACTTGTCTCCCGGTTGCCATGACGACGTGGCAGCACAGGGCAGGAGACCCTAACAGTACCCCCCCTCTGAGGAGGGGTCAAAGAACCCCTACCACCGGGTTTATCGGGGAACTGCGAGAAGAAAGAGCGTATCAGTCTGGGGGCATGAAGATCACAACTGCGCACCCACGACCGCTCCTCCGGGCCATACCCCTTCCAGTGCACCAAAAATGACAGCCGACCCCGAACCACCTTGGAGTCAAGAATCCTTTCAACAACAAACTCCCTCTGGCCACGTATCAGAAGAGGGGAAGGTCTTCCACTGGAAGAAGGATTACTAATCGCCCGTTTTAAAAGGGAACAATGAAATGTTTTATTGATACCCAAAGAACGGGGCAGATCTAACTGAGATGCCACCGGATTGATAACCCTGGTGATCTTATGAGGGCCGATGAACCGGGGGCCTAACTTATGAGATGGCTGTCTCAACTTCAAATTCTTGGTAGACAACCAGACGAAGTCTCCTAATTTGAAGCTGCAGGGTCTTTTCCGCTTATCAAAAACCCTTTTGGTCACTAATGACAGACACAAGGGCTTTCTTCACTTTCCGCCAAATACCTCTAAGGACCGAAACCACAGAGGAACCACCAGGCGTGGAGTCCAGGGGGTCAAAAGAATTGGCCTTAGGATGATGCCCATACACACAAAGGAAGGGAGAGATCCCTGTAGCAGAGTGAGCCGCGTTGTTATAGGCAAACTCCGCCATGGACAGATGAGCAACCCAGTCAGTCTGACACTTGGAGACATAACACCTGAGGAACTGCTCCAAGGACTGGTTCACCCTTTCAGTCTGCCCATTAGACTGCGGATGGTAGCCTGACGACAAGCTGACAGAAATCTGGAGATCGGAACAAAATGCCCTCCAGAATTTGGCCACAAACTGGGATCCGCGGTCAGAGACCACATCAAGTGGCAACCCGTGGAGACGCACAACATGCAGCATAAATAATTCAGACAGGCGTCTGGCCGATGGCAGCCCAACCAGTGGAACGAAGTGCGCCATCTTCGAAAACCTGTCAACGACAACCCAGATGGCTGTCATCCCCGAGGATTTGGGCAAGTCCACCACAAAATCCATTGAAATGTGGGTCCATGGCTTAGATGGGATAGAGAGTGGATGTAATGGGCCAACAGGAACCCCTCTAGGAGTCTTATTTCGGGCACAGATGTCACATGCCCGAACCCACTGATCCACATCCTTAGCCACCGAGGGCCACCACACCGCCCTAGATAGCAACTCCCGAGTTCTGGCAATACCCGGGTGACCAGCCGACTTCTTGGCATGGAATTCCAGGAACACTCGCTGTCTTAACCTAGGAGGCACAAACAAAAGACCTACCGGAAGGTCTGGAGGAGCCTGCTCCTGTGCTCTAAGGACTAATGATAAGAGGTCCTGGGTAATGCCCACTTTAATACATGATGGGGAAACAATGGGCAACGGCTCCTCGGTGGTCTCCTGGATTGGAGCAAAACTCCGCGAGAGCGCATCAGCCTTGATGTTTTTTGACCCAGGGCGATATGTTATCAAAAAATTAAAGCGAGCAAAAAACAAAGCCCATCGTGCCTGCCTGGCATTGAGACGCTTTGCTGACTCTAAATATGCCAGATTCTTATGGTCAGTGAGAATTGAGACCACAAACTTAGCCCCCTCAAGCCAGTGTCTCCACTCCTCGAGTGCATCCTTAATAGCCAACAATTCCCGGTTACCCACGTCATAATTCATCTCGGCAGGCGAAAATTTACGGGAAAAGTAAGCACAGGGATGAAGGCGATTATCAGACACTCCCATCTGAGAAAGCACTGCCCCAATACCCATCTCAGAGGCATCCACCTCCACCACAAAAGGACGCTCTGGATCTGGGTGTCGCAGCACCTTGGCCGAAACAAATGCCCTTTTGAGACGGGCAAAAGCCGCTTTAGCCTCACAAGACCAGTGAGCAACATCCGCCCCTTTCTTAGTGAGTGCCACCAAGGGCGCCACTATAGACGAAAATCCAGCGATAAATCGTCTATAAAAATTCGCAAAGCCCAGGAAACGCTGAAGCGCCTTCAAACTAGTGGGCTGCACCCAATCCAGGACTGCCTGTACCTTGGAACCCTCCATTTGGAAACCTTCTGGGGAGATAATATATCCTAGAAATGCGATTTGCTGAACTTCAAATTCGCACTTCTCCAGCTTCGCCCCAAGCCGGTGGTCTCTGAGTTTCTGGAGGACTAAGCGTACCTGCTTCCGATGTTCCTCCAGGGAATGGGAGAAGATTAGGATGTCATCTAAGTATACAACTAAGAATCTATCCAAATATTCCCTGAGCACATCATTCATGAAATCCTGGAAGACTGCCGGGGCATTACAGTGCCCAAAAGGCATCACCAAATATTCATAATGCCCTGAGTGGGTATTAAAGGCAGTCTTCCATTCATCCCCCTCTCTTATTCGGATTAGATTGTACGCACCGCGTAGGTCAATCTTAGAAAAAATGGTGGCAGTACGAAGCTGGTCAAACAAGACCGAAATGAGAGTCAGTGGGTATGAGTTTTTAATCGTGATACGGTTCAATTCCCTGAAGTCGATGCAGGGTCGCAACGAACCGTCCTTTTTACCCACGAAGAAGAACCCCGACCCAACTGGAGACTGTGAAGGTCTGATAAATCCCTTAGCCAAGTTCTCCTGAATGTACTCTGCCATAGCCTGAGTCTCAGGACGTGACAGGGAGTACAACCTGCTCTTGGGAAGCTTAGCATTTGGCAACAAATCAATGGCACAGTCATAGGGGCGATGGGGAGGTAGTACCTCTGCAACTTTTTTGGAGAACACGTCCGCAAAATCTGCATAACACCCTGGCAATCCTGGCAAACTTAGCTGCGAGAGCCTGACTGGAAGGCTCAAGCAACTCCTGAAACAATCAGTACCCCAACTAAGAATCTCCCCAGAGACCCAGTCAAATTGAGGATTGTGGGCCCTTAACCAGGGTAACCCCAACACCAATGGGGCAAAAGTACAGACAGTCACATAAAAGGACAATTTTTCAGAGTGTGTGGCTCCAATAAATAAAGAAATCTGGCTAGTGCAAGAGGTAATTTTACCTTGGGATAATGGTTCCCCGTTTAACCCACAAATCTCAATTTCCGATGCCAAGGGTACTAAGGGAACAGAGTGTTTCAGGGCGAATTGGCGGTCCATAAAAACCCCGTCGGCCCCACTGTCCACAAAGGCCTCAGTCTTGACAGTTTGACCGAGGATCTTCAAGGTCACCGGAATGATAAAAGTCTTCTTGGGAAATTCTGACTTCTGGCCTGATAGGATATTTCCCATCACCCTCAGGCCCTGAAGTTTTCCGGCTTTTCTGGGCATGATACTACCACATGACCTTTATTCCCACAGTACAAACACAACCCCTGCTGTCTCCTCCGCGTCTTCTCACGCGAGGAGAGGCGGGTAGCCCCAATCTGCATAGGCTCCTCGGAAAATTCCTCAGAGTCTGAGGTTCCCTTGGGAAGGAAGGAAATCTCAGTCTCCCTTTCAAGCCTACGCTCTCTCAGCCGTCTATCCACCCGGATGGATAACTGCATGAGCTGATCCAAGCTATCAGGCAAGGGATATTGTACCAGTTGGTCCTTTATCTGGTTAGAAAGACCTCTTCGGTACTGGTGTCTCAGGGCTGGGTCATTCCACTGGGTATCATGGGCCAACCTCCGAAACTCCGTACAGTAAACCTCAACTGGCCTTCGCCCTTGCTTAAGGATCGAAATCTGAGCCTCGGCTGATGCCGTCTTGTCAGGGTCATCATACAACAAGCCCAGTGCCGTAAAAAAAGCATCAACACTTTTAAGCGACGGACAGTCAGGCTGCAACCCATATGCCCAGACCTGTGGGTCTCCTTGTAGCAAGGAAATCACTATGCCCACCCGCTGAATCTCCGACCCAGAAGACTGAGGCCTAAGCCGGAAGTATAGCTTGCAGCTCTCCTTGAAACAAAAGAACTGCGAGCGATCTCCAGAAAAACGATCCGGGAGATTTACTTTTGGCTCCTTAACCCCTGCAGGTGCTGCTGCTGCGGGAGCTCCGCCAGCAGCCTGGGAGGTGTGCATTTTAATGGACAAATCATTAAATTGTCGAGTCAGGACCTGCACCTGATCGACCACCTGTTGCAACGTATTTTGAGGGGTATGCTCCATATTCCCACAAAATTTCAACAGGAGTATTAGGCTGCTGAATATGTTATGCACACCAGTGCCTGCAGGAAAGTACTGGTGTCAGAACTGTTATGCACTCCAGTGCCTGCAGGAATGTACTGGTGTTTGAACTGTTATGCAAAACAAATGGACTCACAGACAGACTGGGGAATATGACATAACGTACACAGAAGGTGATAGGGTAACAAAATACACACAAGGTGAACAGAGAAGCCCAGAGGCTAAGGAACTGGGTATCTCCCTTGTATTAGAACTGCTCAGATGGGAAAAGCAAGATGTTGTGTTTTAATACGTAGAGAACCCGAAATGCTGTTGCTAAGGGCAACAGCAAAACCCTAAAGGGTTACCAACGGGTGTGGCAGTAAACTCCTTGGTCAGAGATGGAATGATAGACACAAGGAGAGCCTCCACCATCCTAATTCTCACTTGCAGTGCACAGGTTCAGCTTACTGCCACTAAACTGACCCCTGACACCTAGCACAGTGAGACAGGATTAGACAGGCAAGTCTTAGAATACAGCCGCAAACTTGCTAAGTTCACAGAGTAGTAACAGAACCCCAGCAAGCTAAACGACTGACTCCAGTCTTACTGCTAGGTCTGGATTGGCAGAGTGTAATACCAAATCCCCAGGCCTATTTGCAGTAAGCAACAAACAAATACAAAGCTACACAGTACTGGTTAACTTTCAGGAACTGACTAACCAACAAAGATTCAGCAGCATCTGCTTACCCTGAGAAGAGGCCTTATAAAGCAGGTGCTGTCCACGCCCCACTCAGACCTCACAGACTGTGAGCACAAAAACCAGCACCGGATCCCCTGCCGTGCACAGAGCCTATAACCACTGCACAGCAAAAGACCCGAACCGGAGTATCAGCTGCGCTCAGGTTACTCCGCTAGCACTTGTCTCCCGGTTGCCGTGACGACGTGGCAGCACAGGGCAGGAGACCCTAACAATGACAGAGCGCTTACGTGATTTTCCGCCCAGCGAAGAATCCTGGAGGCTTCCGCCATTGCCACTCTGCTCCTTGGCAGTTTACATGAGCCACGGCTGTGACGTTGTCTGATTTAATTAGAACCGGTAGGTCGCGAAGAAGATTCTCTGCTTGTCGTAGGCCATTGTATATGGCCCTTAATTCTAGAATGTTGATGTGTAGACAAGCCTCCTGGCTCGACCATAGTCCCTGAAAATTTCTTCCTTGTGTGACTGCTCCCCATCCTTGGAGGCTCGCGTCCATGGTCACCAGAACCCAGTCCTGAATGCCGAACCTGCGACCCTCTAGAAGGTGAGCACTCTGCAGCCACCACAGGAGAGACACCCTGGCCCTGGGGGACAGGCTTATCTTCTGATTAATTTGAAGATGGGACCCGGACCACTTGTCCAGAAGGTCCCATTGAAACGTCCTCGCATGAAACTTGCCAAAGGGGATCGCCTCGTAGGTTGCCACCATTTTTCCGATTACTCAAGTGCTTTGATGAACTGACACTCTGTTCGGTTTTAACAGGTCTCTAACCATGTTCTGGAGTTCCTGGGCTTTTTCCATCGGGAGAAAAACCCTCTTTTGTTCAGTGTCCAGAATCATGCCTAAGAACGATAGCCGAGCCGTTGGAACCAACTGTGACTTTGGTAGATTTAGAATCCAGCCATGCTGCTGGAGCACTCTCAGGGAGAGCGACATGCTTTTCAGCAACTGTTCTCTCGAACTCGCTTTTATCAGGAGATCGTCCAAGTATGGGATAATTGTGACTCCCTGCCAGCGCAGGATCACCATCATTTCCGCCATTACCTTTGTGAAAATCCTCGGGGCCGTGGAAAGCCCAAACGGCAACGTCTGAAACTGGTAATGACAGCCCTGTACAGCGAATCTCAGGTACGCCTGATGAGGGGGATATATGGGGACATGAAGGTATGCATCCTTTATGTCCAGTGACACCATAAAATCCACCCCTTCCAGGCTGGAGATAACTGCCCGGAGCGATTCCATCTTGAATTTGAACTTTTGCAAGTACAGGTTTAGGGATTTTAGATTTAGAATGGTTCTGACCGAGCCATCCGGTTTCGGAACCACAAACAGGGTTGAATAGTACCCCTTCCCCTGTTGAACTAGGGGAACCTTGACAATCACTTGCTGTTGACACAGCTTTTGAATTGCAGCTAAACCTATCTCCCTTTCTGGGGGAGAAGCTGGTAAAGCCGATTTGAAAAATCGTCGAGGAGGCACCTCTTCGAATTCCAGCTTGTAGCCCTGGGACACAATTTCCATCGCCCAAGGATCCACGTCTGACTGAACCCAGACGTGGCTGAAGAGTTGAAGAAGTGCCCCCACCGGCACGGACTCCCTCAGTGGAGCCCCAGTGTCATGCGGTGGATTTAGTAGAAGCCGGGGAGGACTTCTGCTCCTGGGAACTAGCCGTGGCAGGCATTCTTTTCCCTTTACCCTTACCTCTGGCAAGTAAGGAAGAGCCCCGACCTCTTCTGGATTTATGCGACCGAAGGACTGCATCTGATATTGTGGTGTTTTCTTTTGCTGTGGGGGAACATAAGGCAAAAAAGTAGATTTACCCGCGGTAGCTGTGGAAACCAGGTCCGCAAGACCTTCCCCAAATAACACCTCACCCTTGTGAGGCAAAACCTCCATATGCCTCTTTGAGTCGGCATAACCTGTCCATTGGCGGGTCTACAGGGCTCGCCTAGCAGAAATCGCCATGGCGTTGGCTCTTGAACCTAGTAGCCCAACGTCTCTCTGAGCATCTCTCACATATAAGACTGCGTCTTTAATGTGACCTAAAGTCAATAAAATGGTATCCCTATCTAGGGTATCAATGTCAGCTGACAAGGTATCTGTCCAAGCTGCTACCGCACTACAAACCCAAGCCGATGCTATTGCCGGTCTGAGCAAAGCACCCGTATGTGAATAAATTGATTTTAAGGTAGTTTCCAGTCTGCGATCAGCAGGATCCTTGAGGGCCGCCGTGTCTGGAGACGGTAACGCCACCTTCTTGGACAAGCGTGTTAAAGCCTTGTCCACCCTGGGCGAGGATTCCCACCGTACCCTGTCCTGTGCAGGGAAAGGGTACACCATAAGAATCCTCTTGGGAATCTGCAGTTTTTTGTCTGGAGTTTCCCAAGCTTTTTCAAATAACGCGTTCAGCTCATGAGATGGGGGAAAGGTTACCTCAGGTTTCTTTTCCTTAAACATGCATACCCTCGTGTCAGGGACAGAGGGGTCATCTGTGATATGTAAAACATCTTTTATTGCAATAATCATATAATGAATACTTTTGGCCACCCTTGGGTGTAACCTCGCATCATCGTAGTTGACACTGGAGTCAGAATCCGTGTCGGTATCAGTGTCTGCAACTTGGATCAGGGGACGTTTTTTTAGACCCTGAAAGGCCCTGTGACACAGTCAAAGCCATTGATTGACTCCCTATTTTAACCCTGGACTCTGCTTTGTCCAATCTCTTATGTAATAAAGCCATATAGGATCTATACATTTGCATTTAAAACATTCCACATATCTAACCAATCAGGTGTCAGCATTGCCGACGGAGAAACCACAATCATCTGCTCCACCTCCTCCTTAGATGAGCCTTCCGCTTCAGACATGCCGACACACACGTACCGACACTCCCACACACTCAGGGATATATCTATATGGAGACAGTCCCCCAATAAGGCCCTTTGGAGAGACAGAGAGAGAGTATGCCAGCACACACCCAGCGCCACCTGACACTGGAACAAAATCCCAGTTACTACAGCGCTTTTATATAAATATATAAATACACTCACTGCGCCAATGAAATGTGCCCCCCCCCCTCTTTTTTGCCCTCTGTAACCTTGTTCAGCAGGGGAGAGTCTGGGGAGCCAGCTTCTCTGCAGTGTGCTGTGGAGAAAATGGCGCTGGTTAGTGCTGGAGGACCAAGCCCCACCCCCTCACCTGCGGGCTTCGGTTCCACTCAAATTATTTATACTGGCGAGGGTTTATTAATATACTGCCTCCGCAGTATCTACTTTATATGCCAGTGTCCCTAGAGGCTTTTATTTCTGCCCAGGGCGCCCCCCCTGCACCCTTACAGTGCCCACTGTGTGTGTCTGTGTGGGAGCAATGGCGTGTAGCGTTACCGCTGCGCATTACCTCAGTGAAGATCTGAAGTCTTCTGCCGCCTGTGAAGTCTTCTTTTCTTCTTAATACTCACCCGGCTTCTATCTTCAGGCTCTGTGAGGAGGACGGCGGCGCGGCTCCGGGACGAACGGCGAGGGTGAGACCTGCGTTCCGACCCTCTGGAGCTAATGGTGTCCAGTAGCCTAAGAAGCAGAGCCTATCATTCAAGTAGGTCTGCTTCTCTCCCCTAAGTCCCACAATGCAGGGAGCCTGTTGCCAGCAGTGCTCCCTGAAAATAAAAAAACCTAACAAAAAGTCTTTTTCAGAGAAACTCAGAAGAGCTCCCCTGCAGTGCACCCAGTCTCCTTTGGGCACAGGATCTAACTGAGGTCTGGAGGAGGGGCATAGAGGGAGGAGCCAGTGCACACCCTTTCTAAAGTCGTTAGATTGCCCATGTCTCCTGCAGAGCCCGTCTATACCCCATGGTCCTTACGGAGTCCCCAGCATCCTCTAGGACGTAAGAGAAATTCAGGATACGACCACTTTCTTAAATAGACTACATGATGTGGGAGTAATTGCAGACAATAGCCTATTGTGCAGTATTGACGTATCTAACCTTTACACCATTATACCTAATTGTGAGGGCATCTCTGCAGTTTGTGATCTAATCATTGGAAATCCCCTGTATGTAGGTCCTGATCCTGATTTTGTTGCTGAACTGCTGGAACTAATTTTAACAAAAAAATATTTTTACATGATAAGAGATACTACCTCCAGACATCGGGGTGTGCGATGGGGTCCAATGTGGCCCCATCGTATGCTAATGCCTTCATGTTTAAAGCAGAAAAAAAAATTGTGTTCCGGAGATCAGCGACAAAATCAGTTTCTATGCAAGGTATATAGACAACCTGTTTATCATCTGGTCTGGGTCAAAAAGTTTGAATCTTATATACGGAACATAATTCATCATCAAGCCCTATAAAATTTACCGTCGTTATGGATCATAGGGTGGTTAATTTTTTGGATGTACAAATTACATTATATGATGGTCATATTATGACAAATCTGTTTACTAAACCTACTGACTATAACACCCTGCTTCATACAGGCAGTTTCCACCCAAAATCTTTGAAATATGGACTGCCATATTCACAATTTTTACTTGCCAGACAAATTTCCAATGATGACACACTGGCGGTAGTCAATATTGATAATATGGTTACATAATTTATTCAGAGGGGATATGATCCGAGGAAATGATTTCAAACAAAACGAAAAGCCTTATTAGTACCACGTGAACAGCTATTTGTATCCCATAGGACTAATTCTAATACTAACAGGATTCCGTGGGTTAATCATTATAATGAATTTAGTAATGATATAGGAGGCAGTGTACGAAATTTATGGCCAATTGTAAGTTCAGACAGAGGATTGAATCTCAAGGACAAAACTCTGATGCCATGTTACACTAGACGTAAGAACATCTGGGACTGGGTGGTGAGAACTGATGTATCAGAGTTGGATGGAACATCGAGGTAAATGCCTCCACCACCCAGGAATGGATGTTTTAAGTGTTCTAATTGTATAATGTGTCGATATCTTGCAGCAGGGGAAACATTCCAACATCCACATAGTGGTTAGGTCTTTAGAATTAGGTATCAAGTCACTTGTACTACTAGGTTTATAATCTATATGATAACCTGCCCGTGTGGACTCAGCTATATAGGAAAGACCGATAGGACACTTCGGGAAAGGAAGTGTGAAGCCAGATGGATACATCAGCTAGGGACGTTAGCGCCCAGGGGTCTCAATGAAAACCTTGGTTTACATTGTTTCCTTTAATATAGTTATTATATTTAACACACTCTAACTCTTGATGATTATAAATAAATGTTTTCACTTATGCCTAGATTAAGCTGGATGTTACATGTAACGATATTGTGAAGTGATACTGTATCTTTTCAATGTTACATTGTCATGTGGTATGTTTTATATTTGAAGGAAGCCTGAGCATATCAAACACTGTTGCCCATTTTATAATCTGTGAACCTGATCGTGCCTTTATAAACTTTCACAGTTTGTGACTATGGTTACTACGGTAACAGAGAACCCATTGATGACGTCATATGTGGGCGCCGTCTGACGGACTCCGGTCCGTGTTTGTCACATGGTGTGGTGAAGGCTATTTAATGGTGAGTTGTATTTTTATTATTATCCTGACGATGAGGGAATAAACACCTTTGAAACGTTGAGCAACTGATACCTGCCTATATATGCCTTTATTTGCCGAGTGCCGCCAACTAGCAAACTATGATGTGGTAATCCTCACTAATGGGTTTCCTATGGAGGGCACCGGTACTATACTATGATATGGAGTGAGTGTGCTGCCTCTCGGGACTGTGTATTTAGTAAGAAGCGGTGTGCAGGCACCAACTTACCTGAGGTTATAGCACCCACAGTTATATATACTTCATTACTTTACGTGCATCAGAGTATTTTCTTTAGGGAGGAATTCCCTTTTGTTTTAAACATGGCCGAGGGTTCCAGTATACAGGATGGAGCAGATTGTGAGATCATGAACTTGGCTAAAATTACACAGGGAACTGCACTATCGTTTTCAGATACAGATGCAGAAGCGTTGCTATTTAAGGATAGCCTTGGAAATGAACCTGAACTTAAATCTTCAGAACACCTGTTCCATGAGTGGTATACATTGAAACAGAGGGAGATGGACTTTTATTACCATGCCGTGACCCTCAGTGATTATTATAAAGAAAAAAGAATCCCTAGAGGGTCCCGGGTTAAGAACTGTCCCACCATTGGACGACATAACGTTGCGTTCTGCAAAAGGTGGATTGCGGTTCTAATTAAGTGCAGTTATGATCTTATGCTCCTCGTAATAGAGGAAGCAGGAAGAGAGTTGAAATGCACTAAGGAACAGATTAATAGTTTTGAGTCCATTAACCGCAGCACCTTGGAGGCCGACACTGAGACTAACTGGCTTGATAAAGTGGAGAAACAACTGACAACATATAAGCACAGTCTTATCCAGTTTAAGAAAGCAAATTACAGAAGGTCATAGCCGATTATGATCAGAACAGAGTCTACCACTGGGTGGGCAGTGGCACTAGCAATCATGCCAAACGCCAATATAGAACACCCTAACATTGGAACTCCAATTCGGATTATTAAACAGGACAAGATAACACCAGTGATCCAGATACCCAACAATTCCCTGCACCTTTAGGGGTACAAACCCACAACCAACGTACAGAGGGCAGACACGCTACACGAGGAAAGGTGGGCAAATGAGGAGGAAGAAAACCTGGAAGATCTCAGCTGGCCCAAAGGAGGAGATAGTCATTAATATCTCATCTCGTATTCTAACTGAACAGGAATCTAAGGTACTTAATCGAGGTTTATCATATGTCCCTACAAACAAGTTTGATAATTTCACCTGGGAAGTTAAAAAGTACCGACTAAACAGACAGTTGAGACTTTTTGAACACTTCCAGGGGAATAGAGTGACTGTTGATGGACATGCCATGATATCTGATATCCCTTTGGGACTGAAACGGCTACAAAAGAAATCTGGGTTTGAGCCCGTTTCTAACAATATAGCAATTAAGACGTTTTCTCGCATGCTTAACCATGATGTGAATGAATGTATTTCTTCTAAGAGTAATAAGCATGATTATAGTAATCTTTCTGCTACTGAATTTAAAGCATTGAAAAATGTATCTAGGTATACTGATGTGGTGATTCGTCCCGCCGATAAGGGTGGGGCAATTGTGATACAAGATGTGGATAAATATAGGAGTGAAATTGATAGACAGTTGGCTGATGCTAATGTTTATAGACCACTGTTACATGATCCCACTGAAATATTTTCAAATGCATTAGAGGATTGTTTGAACAGAGCAGTGGCCAATGGTACTACATAGAATTTGTCGGCAGATAGGAACCACTTGGCCCATCTAGTCTGCCCCTTTTTTTTTTTTTATATTATTTTTATCTCTAACCTTATTTGATCCTTATTTCTTTGTAAGGATATCCTTATGTCTATCCCATGCATGTTTAAATTGCTCTACTGTCTTAGCCTCTACCACCTCTGATGGGAGGCTATTCCACTTGTCCACTACCCTTTCTGTGAAATAATTTTTCCGCAAATTTCCCCTGAACCTCCCCCCCTCCAGTCTCAGTGCATGTCCTCGTGTCCTATTGCTTCTCTTCATTTGGAGAATGTTTCCCTCCTGGACTTTGTTAAGACCCTTGATATATTTGAAAGTTTCTATCATGTCCCCCCTTTCCCTTCTCTGCTCCAAACTATACATATTGAGATTTCTGGGTATGTTTTGTGATGTAGGCCATGCACCATTTTAGTTGCCCTCCTTGGTACAGTTTCTAATGTATTAATATCCCTTTGAAGATATGGCCTCCAGAACTGAATACAGTATTCTAGATGAGGCCGTACCAATGACCTATACAGTGGCATTATTACTTCTTTCTTTCTGCTGCTGATTCCTCTCCCAATGCAGCCAAGCATCTGACTAGCCTTCCTCATTGCCTTGTTACATTGCTTACCTGCCTTTAAGTCATCTGAAATAGTGACTCCTAGATCCCTTTCCTCCTCAGTAGTTTCCAGTATAGTGCCATTAATACTGTATTTAGCTTTAGGATTTTTGAGACCCAAGTGCATGATTTTGCATTTTTTGGCATTAAACTGTAATTGCCAGACTCTTGACCATTCCTCTAGTCTACCTAGATCCTCAATCATTTGTTTTACCCCACCTGGTGTGTCTACCCTGTTGCATACCTTTGTGTCATCTGCAAAAAGGCATACTTTCCCTTTAATGCCATTTGCAATGTCACCAATAAAGATATTAAAAAGCACTGGTCCAAGTACAGATCCCTGGGGTACTATTTCTGGTGAATTGGGTAATGCTTTACTTACTAGAAACCCTGTTGTGCCCTTATTATATACACTGCCCAAGGTGCATAAAAATCTTAGTGACTCACCTGGCAGACCAATTATTTCTGACAGTGGGTCACTATTTCAACCAGTTTCTGTTTACTTAGATTGTTTACTGCAACCTTGTATCATGGGTCATCCTGATTATATTCAGGATACGATCACTTTCTTGAATAGACTACATGATGTGGGAGTATTTGCAGACAATAGCCTATTGTGCAGTATTGACGTATCTAACCTTTACACCATTATACCTAATTGTGAGGGCATCTCTGCAGTTTGTGATTTAATCATTGGAAATCTCCTGTATGTAGGTCCTGATCCTGATTTTGTTGCTGAACTGCTGGAACTAATTTTAACAAAAAAATATTTTTTACACGATAAGAGATACTACCTCCAGACATCGGGGTGTGCGATGGGGTCCAATGTGGCCCCATCGTATGCTAATGCCTTCATGTTTAAAGCAGAAAAGGACATTTTTTTCAGTGTTTTGGAGATCAGCGCCAAAATCAGTGTCTATGCAAGGTATATAGGCAACCTGTTTATCATCTGGTCTGGGTCAAAAATAGAGTTTGAATCTTATATACGGAAACATAATTCATCATCAAGCCCTATAAAATTTACGGTTGTTATGGATCATAGGGTGGTTAATTTTTTGGATGTACAAATTACATTATATGATGGTCATATTATGACAGATATGTTTACTAAACCTACCGACCGTAACACCCTGCTTCATACAGGCAGTTTCCACCCAAAATTTTTACATGCCAGACAAATTTCCAATGATGACACACTGGCGGTAGTCAATATTGATAATATGGTTACAAAATTTATTCAGAGGGGATATGATCCCAGGAAATTATTTCAAGCAAAACGAAAAGCCTTATTAGTACCACGTGAACAGCTATTTGTATCCCATAGGACTAATTCTAATACTAACAGGATTCCGTGGGTTAATCATTATAATGAATTTAGTAATGATATAAGAGGCATTGTACGAAATTTATGGCCAATTGTAAGTTCAGACAGGGGATTGAATCTCAAGGACAAAACTCTGATACCATGTTACACTAGAGGTTAGAACATCTGGGACTGGGTGGTGAGAACTGATGTATCAGAGTTGGATGGAACATCGAGGAAAATGCCTCCACCACCCAGGAACGGATGTTTTAAGTGTTCTAATTGTATAATGTGTCGATATCTTGTAGCAGGGGAAACATTCCAACATCCACATAGTGATATGGTCTTTAGAATTATGTATCGATTATGTATCGAGTCACCTGTACTACTAGGTTTATAATCTATATGATAACCTGCCCGTGTGGACTTAGCTATATAGGAAAGACCGATAGGACACTAAGGGAAAGGATGGCTACCCATAGGTTATCCATTAGAACTGCGATTGAAAAGGGACACAGTGACCAACCAGTGTCCAGACATTTTGTTAATGCTGGACACAACCTATCAACACTTATATATAAAATCATTGATCATATCCCGCCACGTTTAAGGGGTGGTGATAGATCAATTGTATTGTTGAAGTGTGAAGCCAGATGGATACATCAGCTAGGGACGTTAGCGCCTAGGGGTCTCAATGAAAACCTTGGTTTACATTGTTTCCTTTAATATAGTTATTATATTTAACACACTCTAACTCTTGAGGATTATAAAGAAAGGTTTTTCAGTTATGCCTAGATTAATCTGGATGTTACATGTAACGATATTGTGAAGTGATACTGTATCTTTTCAATGTTACATTGTCATGTGGTATGTTTTATACTTGAAGGAAGCCTGAGCATATCAAACACTGTTGCCCGTCTTATAATCTGTGAACCTGAAAATTTGTGATTATGGTTACTACGGTAACGGAGAACCCATTGATGATGTCATATGTGGGCGCCGTCTGACGGTCTCCGGTCCGTGTTTGTCACATGGTGTGGTGAAGGCTATTTAATGGTGAGTTGTATTTTTATTATTATCCTGATGACGAGGGAATAAACACCTTCGAAACG
This sequence comes from Pseudophryne corroboree, assembly GCF_028390025.1. Classification (NCBI taxonomy): domain Eukaryota; kingdom Metazoa; phylum Chordata; class Amphibia; order Anura; family Myobatrachidae; genus Pseudophryne; species Pseudophryne corroboree. The sequence continues at coordinate 256,252,634 of NC_086449.1, forward strand.
TTGAGCAACTGATACCTGCCTATATATGCCTTTATTTGCCGAGTGCTGCCAACCAGCAAACTATATATATAATTTTATATACTGTATATATATATATATTTTGAAACAAGTATATACAGGTGCGCTGGTGATTCTATGTTAGGTAGTCCACAGACCAACAATCCGGGCTTCAGGCACAGGTAAATTTAATTACCGCAGCACTTTACTCCTATATTCACTCCGAACTCCAGGAGATAAGTTTTCTAAAGATACAAATGAGGAGAAAGTGCGCTCATAGTGCAGATAAGTATTTTAATGGATAAAACAACACTGTGTACAATCCAGGACAGGTAATTTAAAGACTCGTACCCTGATTACCCACTCTGTGGGCTGATTACCACATGATATAATTGTTTCCACAAGGCTGTCTCAATGATCGCCTACCACAGTCCGGGACACAGCACCGTCTCCAGCCGTAAACACGTCAGGATCCGTCCAGCCACCGTGCCGTGCAATCGACCAGATCAACCAGTATACTTGTGGAGAGAAGACGTCAGACAGACCACGCCCCTATATATATATATATATATATATACTAGCTGGAGTACCCGGCGTTGCCCGGGATTTTTAAAATGTCTGTTTCCAAATGGTAAATTAGAATGATAGTTGTTCGTTAATTTATGTTGGTTGGAGATCTAATATAGGCATATCTTGCTTCCCTGACGCACTTTGTGTAGTGGCCGGACCCCTTTTTGGTCCCCTAAGGGACCCTGCTCTTCCCACTATACAACTCTCAGTCTGTGGCTTATTGCTGCCTCCATTCCCCTCCTCACATCATGTCAGTGCCCCTGTGAAATTATCAATTTTTTTAGTTTCCAATATAGCGCAGCACATTATGTATCTCCTTATATACTCTGTGCTGCTGGGGGACCATGCTACTTACACTATATAACTCTCAGTGTGTGGGTTTGTGCTACCTGCATTCCCCTCCTCACATCATGTCACTGGCCCTGTCACATGCAACCCTGTCATCACTGACACATCATGTATGTCCTGATATAGTGTGTGCTGCTGTCCCACCCCTAGGGTCTAACCCCCACAGAGTTTTTTCCCAGATTGTTAGTCATATGTGTACCAAGTTTGGTGTAAATTGCTCCAAGCCTTCCACAGTTATGCTGTCTGCTGCCATACTCTGTGCTGCTGTCCCATCCCTAGGGGTGCTAGGGGTGTCTGACCCCACAGTGTTTGTTTCCAGAGTGAAAGTTATATGTGTATCAAGTTTGTTGTATATTGCTGCAGGCATTCCAGAGTTATGCTGTCTGCTGAAATACTCTGTGCTTCTGCCTCACCCCTAGGGGTGCTAGGGGTGTCTTCCCCCACAGTGTTTGTTCCCAGATTGTAAGGCATTTTTGAGTACATTGCTCCAGCAATTCAGGAGTTATACTGTCTCCTGATATACTCTTTGCTGCTGTCTCCCCCCTAGGGGGGCTAGGTATTTCTAATTGTTTTAGTTGCCTCCGCCATGTTTTAATACGCTCGTATGTAAAATTTCACGATCTTCGCTTGTAAACCATGGATTTGTATAGAAAGGCAGAAGGACAAATTGGGCGATTATCAGTAGACTGCGCATGTGCTGTGATCACACCGCACATTTGTCAAGGTTCCTTTGAGATCGTGCTCACAGTGAGGATTTAATCACAGATAGAAAGTGACCATTTTGGGGAGTTAACGGGGAGTGGCACAAAAACGGAGGCATGTCATGGCTGTTTTTGGGGGTGTTTCTGCCTTCAGCTGCGATCATGTATGTTGAGAAACCTACTACTACTATGCAGACTGTCTACTGCCACAGCCAGTCTTTGCAGCCATAAGTCTATCCTTACAGTCAATGGTGGTCATTCCGAGTTGATCGCTAGCTGCATTCGTTCGCTGTGCAGCAATGAGGCAAAAAACGGCACTTCTGCGCATGCGCGACGTACTATTACAACGGCCAATGTAGTTTCACACAGGGACTAGTGAAGCTTTTCAGTCGCACTGCTGACCGCAGAGTGATTGACATGAAGTGGGCGTTTCTGGGTGTCAACTGACCGTTTTCAGGGAGTGATCATTAAAACGCAGGCGTGCCAGGAAAAATGCAGGCGTGGATGGGCGTATCCAGGGTGTGTTTGTGACATCAAAACAGGAACTGAATAGTCTGAAGTGATAGTAGATATGACGCTACTCAGAAACTGCACAAAAAATTTTTGTAGCCGCTCTGCGATCCTTTTATTCACACTTCTGCTAAGCTAAAATACACTCCCAGTGGGAGGCGGCATAGCGTTTGCACGGCTGCTAAAATCTGCTAGCGAGCGAACAACTCGGAATGACCCCCAATGTTCCTTGTTCTTGCATATAGGCTCTGATGGGTGTCTCTATGCCTTTCAGTTCACCAGGTTCACTTGCTAATGTTAGCAATTCCGTAGTCTAAAAAATAGCACTTGCTAAAGCATGACACACATGAATTAGGCCATATGTGCCCTGCAGATGTGGCACTAAGCTCTGAGAGGAGAGGTGGATGAGGGTATATACCATGGAGGTTGGTGCCCTCACCCTGGCACAGGCTCCTGGGGAGGTTCCAGTGCCCGCTTCCTCTTCAGAATCCTCAGGTATGGGAGAAAAGAGCGCTTCTTTAGCTGTTAACAATTATACTACACAAGATGCAATTATGCATACACACATAGCACTCCATTACCCCAGCAACTACCCGAGAGGGGGTACATTTAGTAGCGTCACCAGCACAGCCACTATAGTACATAAAAAAAACTCCACTGGACCTCCAAAACACCTCCTTCTCTGAGCAAAGTACCAGTATAGATCCAGTGTGCATTGGATTTGGCCACAATCACCTACTGCTCCATGCCCCAGCTCATGGTTCCGCTCTGGATGGCTGTTGGGTAGCGGGATGGCGGTGTCCAGATGTGAGTACTGAAGATGGAGGGTAAGCCGCGGCTCTGGCTGCAGGAGGCGGAGCGCTTTTCTTGGCTTCACGTGTCTGAAATTGGGAAGAAGGAGAGAGCGGATGGGGTAAGAAGTGTTGTCTGGAAGAAGGGGTTGGGTGTGGGCAGGGAGTGAGCATGATGATTAAAGGATGCAGTGTCATGATAGGGATTCTGGCTGCAGGGTGCTGTTCACGAGTGTAAACTTCTGATCTCTGGTTACTAATAAGAAAGAAATAGTATACACAAAGAATGTTATATACAGTCATATCATGTTTAGCCTGTATTAAAATGGCCTACAGTATGTTAACTATACTGTAGTATATATGTAGTCCATACTGTACTTATATATGTAGTAACATGTAAAATATAAATGTGATTACAGAGACTGTTCTTAATAAAAAGAAGATCTTCCATACAGGTGACAATTCCTATTAGAATAAAACTTTATGGTATTTTTATGGATCCTCAAGGCTTCTCCTGATTAGAAAATGTTTTATAAAGTCCAGAAACTGAAGAAAAAAAACAAATAAATACACTACTCATATTCCAGTGCCACATAAATGCTAGAGCCTAGTTATTGGGCGAGGTTTCAGGCTATAAAGCCAGATCCCATTAACGGAATTTTACTTACACATTTCTCCTCTCTTACATTTCCCTTTTGAATATTTTCCATTGTTTAATATTCAAATATTCTGTAAATGCAAGAATCAAATATTTTCGAAAAATTTGCACAAATACACATTCAAAATACTGTACAATCAAATCCTTTTATTCTGTCACATGTACACACTAACACCAGGGTCAGTTTAATTATTAATCATTTAACCTACTGGCACGGCACCACAAAGAAACAGATATATAGGGGTACATTTACTAAGGTGGGAGTTTTTTTTAACTAGTGATATTGCCCATAGCAACCAATCAGATTCTATCTATTATCTTCTAGAAGCAGCTATTTTAAGTATAATCTGATTGGTTGCTATGTGCAACATCATCAGTTCTAAAAAACAGACATTTACCCCACTCTTTTTCTAAGAATATTAAAACCTACAAGACACTCTTACAAAAACTCAAACAATCCAATGGCTTTTCTGTTGTTCATGTTGTAGGTATCAAAATGTTTGCTTGTTCTGTATTATTATTTTATATTTGTCTTTTCTTGGTCTGTCTGAAGATTTTTATCACCTGTACTGTTTCTTTGCTGTTTAAAAAAAAAAAAAAAAATGTTAGACAGCAATGTGGTAACTAAAGTGCTACCATGCTGCCACATGAAATTCATTGCTACCTGCTGCACTCTCTTAAGAGTGTTTCCTGCTAGTCTCCCAACACATCTGGAATGATTACTGGGGAAAACAAACAGACATCCATTATTAAATAAACTGTTCTGCTTGTTCATTGACTGTAGGGCTCTGAGTTTCTGCAGCAAGACCCCTTAGCTTGCAATGGGAACAGCCATACAGATTGTAACATTAGAGTCATTTATATAATAGTTTATGGGTCCAGACTCATTGGGGGCATATTTATATGGTCAGATAAAGTACTGGATTAAAACCTAGTCATGGACTAAAGTTTTAGCATTTAATTGTATGGAATGCTAAACAATTAAATCTAATTTATACTCAATGCAGGACCCAGAAGGCACAAAGCAATGTTTAGTGATTTCTTTTCTTTTTAAGAAACAATGGATCACTGTTGAAACTTTGGACCCTGTAACCCTTCATCATCAATATTAAACACATGCAAACTCTTAATATCACTTGTGTGTGTTGTGCATACAGGAAAAGCTAATGCGAATGATTTAGATAATTCACCATTTTTAAAAAAATTCTATGTAAGGATTTGTTTATCAATGTTATTATGTTTAGAAGATCTTTATACCATTTTTGAAAGAATTGCCCACTATTCCACAGAACAGCTGTAGCAGAACTAGATTACTAATGATGACCAGCCAGCTGGGGTTCCTGGAGGTTGCCCATTCCGGCTCTAGACCTAATCTGCATGAAATGATAATTAAAATATTCATAAAATAAATGCATTTCACAGGAACATAGTACATGCAGTTCTCACATATAGATATTAGCTAAAGGTTGTTATGGTGTGTACACACGGTGAGATATTTTCTTACGATTTTGACTATATAGTCAAAATCGCAAGAAAAGTTAGTGCAGATCGCAAGGTGAAAGTCACCTTGCGATCCCGATTCGATACCGATGCGCAGTCCCGCGTGGTCGGCATCGCAAGCATAGATAGACTGTGCAGGCAAGTCAATTTTGACTATCTCTATAGAAGAGATAGTCAAAATTGACACTTAGCCAAAATCGCACATAGTCAGTATCGCAAGCACATACTGAGTGTGCTTGCGATACTGACTATGTGCCGACCTAGCCCCTGTCGCATAGCGAGAATCAGGCATAGCCCGAATCTCACCGTGTGTATGGGCCTTTACAGGTAAAGCAAAATATTATTATTAATTTATGGAGTCAGCAAAGCACAAAACCAAAACAGAAAACAAGTTTACATCTAGAAAGTATACCAATATTTATTTCTGCTAAAAATTGTAGCTTTTGTGTATGTTAAATTACAGTACATGACTCCTGTCAGTGAGGATATAAAATTGGATCCATGAGAAATTTTTATTCTGTATCACGATATACATTAAAGGGGAACATCAGTTCTAATGATATTTGAATGCAAAGGACCTATTTCAGTCCCTAATGTTTTACCAGTTGATGTCAGGGAGTGGGGTTGGCTCCAGTCAAACAGCATGCAAGTTTGTCCTCAGTGAATGCCATTGTGCTATTAAATGAACAAAACTAGAAATAGACACGCCAGGTTTTGCATGGATAGAATGGATTTTGTATTGCATGGTAACATAAGTTCATGCAAAAATCAATATGCTTTCAAAGAACGAGACATACAATTCTGCAACACAGTCTAGCATGGTTGGAACATTCACATTCTCCCTTATCAATGTTTGAAGTGTAACGTTAAACACAATTCTTTATTATCATGTTTAAAGTTATACTGTTGAGATGGTTAAAATGTTAAACTGACACACGTCGGCATAATGATGTCGGCATTGTCCTGTGCACGTATAATTTGTCAGCATATTGAGTGTTGGCAAACTGACTAAGGGGTCTATTTACTAAGCCTTGGATGGAGATAAAGTGGACGGAGATAAGGTAGCAGCCAATCAGTGTCTAACTGCCATGTCACAGGCTGGGTTTGTAAAATGACAGTTAGGAGCTGGTTGGCTGGTACTTTATCTCAGTCCACTTTATCTCCATCCATGGCTTAGTATATAGAACCCTAATTCCTTCTCATTGGTAATGAACTTGCAAAGGTGAAGAAGGCATTTATGAGTTCTCACATATGCCTGCATTAATCCCTGGACCTGACGTGGTTCTCATCCACATGTTCTGCTTCAGACTTCTTAACACTATACTACAATAATGCTACCACTGGGGATGATCTACCTGACAGTATGTTTATAGTTTCTACCACTGCTTCTTTATCAGACTTATACCACTTGCCTGTTCTGTAGCTCATCACCCCAAACCTCCTCTGCTGCTAACAGCGGGAACATTCTAATAATGTCATATTGTTTCACATCCAGTCATTTCTTATCCACCCCAGTGGCCACTGCCCTACACAACATTTTCCTGCCGACTGCTGCTGGCTATATCAGGGGATAGTCATAACTCAAAATGACCTAGTTCCTCTATGATCCACATTATGCTCCAATTATACTCATCTAGAAAACATATCCATATTTTATACCAGTCTTACAAAAGAGTGAGGCCAACTATCCTGCTTAATACTTGCCCCAGGAGCATAATCCTACCTGCACTCACTAAGTGGACAGCACCATTTCTGGCCTACCAACTAACCTAGTGCCACCCCAAGAAATCCTCAGCAATACCTTAAAAAATACCACTGTTTTAGCACGAATGAAGGACCCTCAAGGGCCTGTAAGTAGTATTAAATCTGATTCTTTCAGGAAGAAAAGCAACACTTTAAATGTACAACTGTTCAGGCCGCTGCGACCGCTAAGCTTGTGTGTGTAACCCCTATCAAATACGTACACGTTGCGTAAGCACACCGGCACGCTGTAAGCACAAGGTAGCTACACGTGCGGCGGAATACACTTTAAAACCCCTAACAGGAAAGGAATGCAACACCAATTGTATATGCAATGTTGAGGTCCAACCCACCAACAGTTATTTACTCAAAAGGGGGTACAACAAGAAATACAATCACATAAGAGAAAAAGGCTACAATCAAAGGATACATACGTTTGTTTGCCTGCGCCACCCAGTCCCGGTCCTCAGTCAATCTGGATAGATGACCTTCAGAGAATGTCACTGACCGGCCAGGGGGCTTGGCTTTTATACATTAGTCCAAAGCATGAAACAATAGAAACTGTATGCTCTTCTTCCATTGGTCCGGGGGTGGGACATATCCTGTGCACTGGGGATCATTGGTCAGCTCAAGCGGCGGGCGATGGCTAAGTCCTGTGATGTGATTACTGTTGTTTACATCTGAGTTCCCGCCCCAAGACCAGTTAACCCACCACATTATCATACATAAATCCGGTATTACTAATAACTTATTGCTGCAATATGAGACAATATCCTCATACCCACCGGATTACTGCTTATGTGACCCTGAACAATATGATCCCACACATGATATGTTTATCCATTTCCATCCTCAAGATATATATATATATATATATATATATATATATACATTCCTGATATTACAATTAGTTATGAAATATACATATATTACCATGGGTTGGATGAGTTTAGACTATGTGTATGAGAATATAATTGTTATACAGTATATCATACATTAAATGTATGGTCTGTAATTTCTCAGCTATTTAGTGGTTTTGCAAGTTATTGTACAAGCAAGGTTCTGGCTTGTGTTTTGTGTAGGATATATATTGTCTTCTTGTTTGTCCTGGCTTCTAGTAAAACAATGACAGTCCAGTATCTGTTGTCTCAATATACACGCTAAAAAAATGGGGGCAACCAAAGGTATTTACCTTCCTCATAGATCAGGGTCCATGTTCCATGATTACAAAGCTTTGCGTAAACAAGACAGTCTGATACATTCAAGACACTGTTTGTGATTTAGTTTCTGGAAGAATCGCCTTTGAATGCGTATGAATGGTTTGATTAATTTGTGTGTGCACAGTAACTTGCCATTGAAGAATGTACAGACTATGTGTAAATTCTGCACTATATGGATAAAATATTGAACATGGCTTTGGGGCCTTTCTATGCGAATGTGTATGTTATCGTATCTACTCATACCCTGTGCTAATACGCAGGGCTTCACGAGCCAATGTACGCAGCATCCGCACGCACAGCTGGTGTTATGAGCCACGGCTGTGGCTCATTCCTGTTTTGCAGTTTTGTTCTGTATTTCATGTTATACTTTTGTTTATGTTCCCCGTGGGTGTCATGGGGTGCTCGGAGCTCACCCTTAAGGAGGGGATACTGTTATGAACCACAGGTAGTGGTTCATTCCTATTTTATGTTTATTTAGTTGTCTTGCATGCCAGGATTTCCCATTGCTCTGTTTTGGATTACTCTTGTCTGCTGCCGCTGGTGAGTCTGTGCAATTGCAGCTTGTTCCCATGTGTTCAGCCTCATCTGGCTGCTGATTGCATCTTGTCAGCTTAGTCGTGCAGCAGGCCAGCTGCTAGAGATAATTAATTAGGCCTCTCTGATATATGCTGGCTCACTGCAGTTAGCAGATGCTGATGATATTCCTTGGTTTGCAGTCTGCTTTAAGTTTGAGCTGGTTCCTGTCAGTCCCTGTGTGGATTCCTGTGTCAGTCCCTGTGTGGATTCCTGTGTCAGTCCCTGTGTTGATTCCTGTGTCGGTCCCTGTGTCTGATCCCGTGTCCTGCCCTGGGTTCCAGTGGATTCTGCCTGTCCTCCAGTTCTGAGAGTCGGTGTCGGCAGCTTCCTGTTTGCCTATGTCAGTTGCAGAAAGTGTCCAGTCCTGCTCAAGCCGGTTGTTCCTGTCCTCAGTGGTCCTGTACTCAGAGATTTGTCATCTTTTCCTGGAGTCTGACTGAGCACCTTTAACATCCTGTGGTGTTCGTGAGTCGCGGCGCAGCCGTGTGTTGCGGCTTGTCCGCTTACTGTTTATTATTTAGTATATTTGTGTCCTGGAGCTTTTGCGGAGGATTCCGCTCTCCCTGATCCACTCTGGTATCCAGCGGTGCCGGATAGGAGTGTCGGATCAGTGGATCTTTGGTTGTCCTTTTCCCTGGCGGCTAGTCCGCACATACCTTTTGATTTAGTTAGTTAGCTTGTAACCCCTGGCCTGGTTGCTTAGTCAGAGGGCCCCTTGTTATCACCCTGTCTCGGACTTCCCCTTGTCTCCCATTAAGACCTGCGGGGGCATCGGGGTTGGGCAGACATAATCCGCCCTTCGAACGCGGCTGCCATGGGCTCAAGCAACCATAGTCTCGCAGGGGATTTCTGATAACACGGGCGAGACAACGGAGTTAGGGCGCCAGGGGTTACTAGGCTATCCTGCTCCCACAACCAGCATATCTTCCCAGTACTCTGACCTCAGCCATACGATCTCCTCTGGTCAGAAGTACTGGAATCATAACATTATCATCAGCCATACCACAAAAAAGAAATAAAAATTTTTTTTTCTTTTTTGGCCCAGTCCAGTGTTTAGTCTAGAATCCAGTCCTGTCTAGAATTCAGTGTGCAGAATCCAGTCCGGTGTTTAGAATCCAATCCAGTCCGGTGTTTAGAATCCAATCCAGTGTTTAGAATCCAGTCCGGTGTTTAGAATCCAGTCCGGTGTTTAGAATCCAGTCCGGTGTTTAAAAAAAAAAAAAAAGTCTTGTTTTGTTTAGCAAAATTTAGTCTTGCCTTGCCTTGCCTTGCCTTGCCTTGCCTTGCCTTGTCTTTCCTTGTCTTGTCTTGTCTAGTTTTAAATCCTCCTATGTCTACTATGCAAGCCCTGCAGGCATCTCTCGCAGCCCTGAACTCTGTATTCAGTGCTTTGAGACCAGAGCGACTAGAAGTTTTGCAGCAATCCCTAAAGCAACTGCAAAACCTTCTGACTAAAATCTTGCTTATTTTGCCAGAAGTCGTTGAGAGTACATCTATCTCTAAAGAGACTCTTGTTCACAGTATGGTGACAAGAGAATCCTCTGGTTTAATTGAAGAGAAAAAGTTTAAAAGTTTTCTGCGGCCCAGGCTCTCAGAAGAGGAGCGTCTGCGTCGCAGAAACTTAAACTTATGCCTATATTGTGGGGGTTTAGGCCATTATCTGCAGACCTGTGAGTTGCGCAAGCCAAAGTGTGGTGACGAGTCTTGCCCTCTGGCCAAGTTGAGTCATGATACAAGACCTACTCCTGTCTCTACTGTGGCAGAGGTACTTGTCACACAACCCACACAAAAAAGCTCTCTGTCCTATAATTGGGGTCCTTGGGCAAGGGAGCCCCATTATAGATTCAGGAATCAAAGGAGAATGTTTCTCTCCTCTCTTGAGGTTCCTGTGGAAGCGGAGTTGCAAGTCCCTGGAGTGGTGCCCGTAGCCCAGGGTCCTGGAGTGGTGCCCGTAGCCCAGGGTCCTGGAGTGGTGCCCGTAGCCCAGGGTCCTGGAGTGGTGCCCGTAGCCCAGGGTCCTGGAGTGGTGCCCGTAGCCCAGGGTCCTGGAGTGGTGCCCGCAGCCCAGGGTCCTGGAGTGGTGCCCGTAGCCCAGGGTCCTGGAGTGGTGCCCGTAGCCCAGGGTCCTGGAGTGGTGCCCGTAGCCCAGGGTCCTGGAGTGATGCCCGATGCCCAGAGTGCTGGAGCGGTACCCGATGCCCAGAGTGCTGGAGCGGTACCCGATGCCCAGAGTGCTGGAGCGGTACCCGATGCCCAGAGTGCTGGAGCGGTACCCGATGCCCAGAGTGCTGGAGCGGTACCCGATGCCCAGAGTGCTGGAGCGGTACCCGATGCCCAGAGTGCTGGAGCGGTACCCGATGCCCAAGCTTATAGAGGGACATCAAATATTGTAGCTCAGGTTTCCATACCAGAAGGGGTCTCAGAAGCTGTTACCCCAGGTAGGGACTTGGGGAGCGCAACCTCAGAAAGGGTATCTAAAACCATAGTTCTTGAAGGGAACTCGAGAAGCAAAACCCCAGAAGGGATCTTTGAAGTAATATCCCCAAGTGGGGTCTCGAGAGACGCAGCCCCAAAGAAGGGTCTAGAAGTCGCTTCCCCAGGAAAGAACTTAAGAAGCATAGCATTAGTGGAGGATCTGAACGTTATTGCTTCAGCAAAAGTCCCGGAAGTCATAGTCCCGGGAGAACTTTCGATTATTATCGACTCAGAGAGGGAGGCCGATGGCCCGATCCCAGTCAGGGAGGCCAACGACCCGGTCCCAGTAAAAGAATCCGAGGTGCTGGCCCCAGCGGGGTTCCCGGAGGCCACTGCCCCAGCGGGGTTCCCGGAGGCCACTGCCCCAGCGGGGTTCCCGGAGGCCACTGCCCCAGCGGGGTTCCAGAAAGTCACTGCCCCGGGTGGGGTTCAGAAAGTCATTGCCCCGGGTGGGGTTCAGAAAGTCACTGCCCCGGGTGGGGTTCAGAAAGTCACTGCCCCGGGTGGGGTTCAGAAAGTCACTGCCCCGGGTGGGGTTCAGAAAGTCACTGCCCCGGGTGGGGTTCAGAAAGTCTCAGCCCCGGGTGGGGTTCAGAGAGTCTCAGCCTCGAGTAAGGTCAATAGTGACCAGGTCCTAGCAAAGCACTCCAGTCAGTCAGATGAGAAGGAAACAGATCCTGACTCTGATATCTCAACATCCATAATCTTTGATGGGGACTTAGCCCAATTTCTGGCGCTTTACAAACACTATTACATTATCATGTTGTCTAGACCATTTCTGGGCATCACTCCAGAGAACATTGTGCTCTATCTTATTTATTCTTTTAAAGGAGAGCCTTTTGAGTGGGCGACCAGCCTAATGAAAGCTGAAGATCCCATTCTTCAGGATCCCCCAGCATTCAGTGATGCAATTATTAAAAGATATGGTTCCAAAGAAATTGGTTCAGGTTCCTCTAAGTCACCCGTCTTGTCTGCTGAGAGTCCACAAAATACTGTAAACTCGGCACAGGAGTCTCAGCCCGTTGTTGTGACTACAGGATGTGCTTTTCTGACTACTTCTTCTAATAATAGTACTTTACCAGAAAGTTCAGCTCCCAAGGGTAAGAGACCTGTCTCTGATTTGAACGCAGCCTTGCTGGGTGGTACCATCAGTTCAGACAATGTTTGGGGAATTACCTTGGTCAGACCTAAAGAGCTTTGTAAAAAGAAGAAGAAGAAAAAGAAATAATTTTTTGACTCTTGCCTTGATAAAAAAAAAAAAAAAGATTTTTTTTTCCCTTGTCTTGTGTCCAGTGGCCACCATCAAGGGGAGGGCACTGTTACAAGCTGTGGTTGCAGTTTGTTTCTGTTTTCGTGTCTGTTAGACCAATGTGTCAGGTTTTTTTTTGTATCCCTTGTTCTGGATAGTCTGAATTTTGGGGTCTTTTGACCCCTCCTCAAGGGGGGGGTACTGTTATGAGCCACGGCTGTGGCTCATTCCTGTTTTGCAGTTTTGTTCTGTATTTCATGTTATACTTTTGTTTATGTTCCCCGTGGGTGTCATGGGGTGCTCGGAGCTCACCCTTAAGGAGGGGATACTGTTATGAACCACAGGTAGTGGTTCATTCCTATTTTATGTTTATTTAGTTGTCTTGCATGCCAGGATTTCCCATTGCTCTGTTTTGGATTACTCTTGTCTGCTGCCGCTGGTGAGTCTGTGCAATTGCAGCTTGTTCCCATGTGTTCAGCCTCATCTGGCTGCTGATTGCATCTTGTCAGCTTAGTCGTGCAGCAGGCCAGCTGCTAGAGATAATTAATTAGGCCTCTCTGATATATGCTGGCTCACTGCAGTTAGCAGATGCTGATGATATTCCTTGGTTTGCAGTCTGCTTTAAGTTTGAGCTGGTTCCTGTCAGTCCCTGTGTGGATTCCTGTGTCAGTCCCTGTGTGGATTCCTGTGTCAGTCCCTGTGTTGATTCCTGTGTCGGTCCCTGTGTCTGATCCCGTGTCCTGCCCTGGGTTCCAGTGGATTCTGCCTGTCCTCCAGTTCTGAGAGTCGGTGTCGGCAGCTTCCTGTTTGCCTATGTCAGTTGCAGAAAGTGTCCAGTCCTGCTCAAGCCGGTTGTTCCTGTCCTCAGTGGTCCTGTACTCAGAGATTTGTCATCTTTTCCTGGAGTCTGACTGAGCACCTTTAACATCCTGTGGTGTTCGTGAGTCGCGGCGCAGCCGTGTGTTGCGGCTTGTCCGCTTACTGTTTATTATTTAGTATATTTGTGTCCTGGAGCTTTTGCGGAGGATTCCGCTCTCCCTGATCCACTCTGGTATCCAGCGGTGCCGGATAGGAGTGTCGGATCAGTGGATCTTTGGTTGTCCTTTTCCCTGGCGGCTAGTCCGCACATACCTTTTGATTTAGTTAGTTAGCTTGTAACCCCTGGCCTGGTTGCTTAGTCAGAGGGCCCCTTGTTATCACCCTGTCTCGGACTTCCCCTTGTCTCCCATTAAGACCTGCGGGGGCATCGGGGTTGGGCAGACATAATCCGCCCTTCGAACGCGGCTGCCATGGGCTCAAGCAACCATAGTCTCGCAGGGGATTTCTGATAACACGGGCGAGACAACGGAGTTAGGGCGCCAGGGGTTACTAGGCTATCCTGCTCCCACAACCAGCATATCTTCCCAGTACTCTGACCTCAGCCATACGATCTCCTCTGGTCAGAAGTACTGGAATCATAACAGCTGGTACGCAACCGCACAGAGGCCACTCTGAATGGTGTTTGTATGTGTAGAGTGTAGGTGTAATATTTTCGACTTCGACAGTAGAAAGTAACAGCACTGGCCCATATTGACTGATTCAGACTTAGCTGTTCTAGAAATGAATTGAATGTTTGATTTAATGTATAGTCTATCACACAAGCCATGGTGAAGCATTGGTACATAAAATAAAATATTGCCCTTCAAACTTGTAACCCAGCAAATAGTAAAAAGAAGGATGTATGGGGAGCAACCAATACCCCACCGCTATGTCTGCTTAGGCCATTAACACTACCGTCGCATTTTTACCTTTTGCAAAGTTATTTCAAAAGAGGTATATGATTCTCTGTATAACTTGATGGAAATACAGTGTGTACAGGCTTGAGAATGTAGTATGGAGAGGCTTGGGGATGTAGTAGTTTCTATACACACCAGCGAATGCCTTACAACTACAGTACTAACAGCACAGCCATCTAATCAGCGGAGTGGTTTTATTGAAGATAAAGCAGGTACAGTACTGCCATTCTCACTGATATACACACTGGTAGATGGAGCCCAGTTGAGCAGGCCAGTCATACAGCTCACCAGACAGTTAGTATATGATAGGGTAGTGGTGCAGGATGCTGGAACAGTGTCTATGTTTCAGGTAAACATGGGTCTCACTGGAGCTAAGTGGAGAACTTCTGTCTTCCACTTTGGCACTATAACAGAGGGCCTAAGTCATGTTTGTACGCAGTACCGATGTTTTTGCAAACAGAGCAACTATCAGCAGACTGCGCATGCGTCACAATCACACTGCGCCTGTGCTAAGGTACCTTTGTGATTGCGCTCGCACTGACATACACAGAGTAGTTCACAGGAAGGATCATTTGGGGGAATTAACGTGGGAGTGGCAGCAACAATGCAGGTGTGTCATGGCCGTTTTCCAGGCATGTATGAAACAGTCCAACCATTCTAACTAGTGCCTCCTCTTTTACAATGTCTCATTCACTAACTTTCTATGCCCAATTGGTGAATGCAGGATCCCCTTTCTCTCTCTCTCTCTCGCTCTCCAGTACTCCTTAAATAATCCCCAAGTACATACTTACTAAAGCCAGTATGTTGAATTGTTTTATAAATAATCCCTAGCCATGACTTTATCCTCTCCAGCCAAACTGGAGTTGGGGGCCTACACTTTTAAACTTTTGCCCTGACCTGACCTTTTCTCAGTGCACACCGCAGGCAGAATATTCATATGTATAATATTACACTGCCCCTCTGTTGCACTGATGTTCATTAAATACCAAATATCAGTTGCATTTTCCATAGTTAATTGCCAATATGTCAACCCTCAAAAATCTTTACATACTTAAATCATGAATATTTTTGAAGGGTTTTCTGTCCAATAACACTAACCATTGTAGCAAATACTTGCAATCAGTGCACATGATTTGGCACCTGATTTATGGCCCTCTCTTCCCTAAGCTTACTCTTCCTATTTGATTTCAAAACAAACCAGGTGCTTTAATACTGTCAGCAATGTGACAATCTCTATTTCCCTTTCCAGATTATTTATTTTATCTCCATGACCAACTGCATAACAAAGGATGCAACAAAAAATACATAAACCTCCTTGTAGTTATGCCCGTGAACTTGCCCCCGTAATTCCAGACCTATGATTCCCAAGCACATGCTTTGTTACTAGATCTACCACACCTGCCCCTGACATGCATCTGCAGTTTTACTCTAAGGGGTCTATTCATAAAGCAGTGAAAAGTGTGGTGAAGTGACCTGTGGAGAAGTTGCCCATGGCAACCAATCAGCTGCTCCATACAGTTGTACAGTATGCAAATTATAAATGTTACTTCAATGCTGATTGGTTGCCATGGGCAACTTCTCCACTGGCTCACTTCTCCACACTTTTCACTGCTTCATGAATAGACCCCTGAAAGCATTGGGGAGAGACCCTCCCATAATGTTTCACTCTTGGTACCATAGAAGGGTGAAACCAGGCACTGTCTGGTGACCTAGAGGTGGCTTTCATGTAGACCTGTTTTGCTGGTAACGCGCAGGGAACATGTTAGAGACACCCGAGACTCCATTGGACCCTACACATAAGCGCATCAGAACTTGTTGATAACAGTTCTGAAAGCCCAGTCAGTAATAGTTTTCATTTTCTGCCACTTTGGGAATCTCCTCACTGTTTTTTCTGCACTTTATGTATATATTTTCTGCATGTTTGTCATATCCTACCCCCATTAAAAATGTAACACACTATTTTCCCTCTATTGTTCTTTTTGTTTCCTATATTCGGGAGCATTACATGAGAGATTTGTTATGCATATGGAGGAGAGGCTTAATACTTCCAGATGACATACTAGGAACCACCAATTCATTGAATGGGAACAATCTCATTGATATCTGGGATACTTCTTCATCTACTAAGGAATGTGATTATGATTTTTTTACTCTACTTTATTATACCTACCTCATTGTTACTAGTGGAGCTCCAGGGGATATATGGTTTCACCCTTCTATTATACCACATTTTTCCTGAGGTTGTGGAGAAGACCTCATTAGAAACCAGATGCCTCCAGGGCAGCTCCTGTAGCACATTGAGAAGAAACAACTGATTGTTTTTTTTTTTTGTATAATGTTTCACTCTGCCACTGAAACTCTTGCTGTTCTAACTCTATGGGGCCTTTACATGCTGAAACAGCTTCAATGCATAATACATTTCCTGTGAATTGTGCACCTCACCACCCTGCCGATGGACAAATTTGAAGTGCCACAGCTTAATCTTCAACTACAACATCACTCTTCCTTTCTTTGTGAGTCTCTGTGTCACTCGAGCCAGTACAGTCCATAGGACTCTCACTGAAAGATGCATCCATTATTATTCCCTGAATGTCTGCTGTATTTAGTGCCCCAGCTTGAGGTTCAACAAATGCAGGTGAATGCACTTCACTTTGTAAAAGGCATTAGTGCATTAGTCTAGCTGCCCATGCTGTGTCAGCAGTGTCCACAATGAACTATGGGTCAGTGCTGCTACCTACTGTGGACTGTAGACTTTCACCTGCACCGCATGTTACCTGTCACTGTGGGCTGCCACTGCCCCATTTCTATGTCTTCTGTCTCCCACAAGCTCACTTCATTCCCTGAATGAAGTGAGCTTATGGGAGACAGAAGACATAGTTAAAGAGATGCTGCATTTGTTAGAGCTGGAATTATGGACCAAGCCTCACATCCCAATACTACTGCTAGTGTCCTTGTACAAATTTTAACAGAATAATTTACCATTATTTTATGCAGCATTTGACTCGACAACGGGCAAAAACCTGGTCACAACACAAATTTGTGCAACTGTAATCAACTCATTGTTATTATACATTAGCTAATGATTTAAACAAATATCTTAACCAGCTGTGTCAATCATATCCTACCTAAAGTCAATTTTGTCCCAGGCCATAAGGTCTCAGACAACAGCAGATCTATAATCAACCTATAATCCATAATATACAGAAACAAAAATACTCTGTAGTCAGGATGTCAACAGTCAGAATGTCAACATTTAACAAGTTGACAATGACATAATGTTGACTTGTTCAAAATGTTGACATTATTCATGTGTACAGATTGTCAACTCAAACTCATGCAATTATGGGGGTCATTCCGAGTTGAACGCTGACTAGCTATTTTTTGCAGCGCTGCAAACAGATAGTCGCCACCTATGGAGGAATGTATTTTCGCTTTGCAAGTGTGTGAACGCTTGAGTAGCTGAGAGGTACAAAAAAGTTTTGTGCATTTTTTGAGTAGGTCTGAACTTACTCAGCCGCTGTGATCACTTCAGCCTGTCCGAGGCCGGAATTGACTTCAGACACCCACCCTGCAAACGCTTGGACACGACTGCGTTTTTCCAACCACTCCCTGAAAACGGTCAGTATAAACGCCTTCTTCCTGTCAATCTTCTTGCAATCGGCTGTGCGAATGGATTCTTCGTTAAATCCATCGCCCAGCACCGATCCGCTTTGTACTCGTACAATGCGCCTGCGCATTGCGGTGCATATGCATGCGCAGTTTTGTCAAGTTTTGACCTGATCGCAGCGCTGCAAAAAATAGCTAGCGAGCAATCAGGTCAGAATGACCCCTATGTGTAGGCTGCAATAAGGATTAGGATAGCACTGACGACATTATGACTATTGACATCCATAATGTTGACATAATGAAAAGGTTGAGATTGTTGTTGTCGACATTATGAGCATGTCAACATCATGCATGTCGACATTCCAACCATGTTGACATTGTGGTGTCACTGTCAACATAACCAATGCTGACATTTCTTGACATGCCCACCGAAAAGCATGGATCAGACATTTTGCCGCTTCCTTTACAACCCCGCCTCCGCGCACAGGAGCTCAGTTTGTAAGTTGGTGCCTGCAGTGCAGGCAGCTAACAGGCAGGGTTGCTCTAGCAGTCGTAAGAAGAGCTGTTTTAAAGAAGATAGAAGACTTCAAGGGCTGCAGCAGAGGCACTCTAATGCTAGATATCATTCTGATATCTCCTGCTGCAGCTCCATCACCTCCCCCAGCAGTGCTGTATACTCCCGCGTCTCTGGTTGCCGGGTACTTACAGCGGAGGCTCCTGTTCTTCACCCAGGGCACACACACTAACCAAAGTTCTCCGGGATCGCGTGGCTGCACTCAGGAAGGCGGTAAGAGGGTCCCCCAGGCGGGACCCACTGGAAATCGTGATCCGGCGCGGGCATTAGGAGGTGGGCCTTGCGCTGGCATGGACACTCTGGCTGTACAGGGACCCCACTAGACCCCCAGGGCAAGGGCACAGGTTGAAATAGGCTATAATCCATTTTTATTAAGGCCCGCAGCACCCAGTGGTGAAGTCCAGCAAGGGGATAAGGCTCTGGGCTGTAGCCCCTCCCCCAGCCCCTGGGCGCCATTTAGAGTAAATGTTCCCGCCCTGGAGCTGCATCTCTCTGTCTCCATCACTCCCTGTCAGCGTTTGGGCACCATTACACACAGCTGCGCTGATTCTGGGACTGCTGGGTGATGCCTCCTCTGTAAAGCCGCCTGCATCATCAGTGCTGTGCATTTACAGGACACTTAAGTATTCTACATGTCGTTTAGACAGTGTTAGTTTAGAACAAGTGCATACTTCAGGGTTATTTAGTACAAGTACCCTGTGATATTCATCCAGTTTTTACTGTGCATTGATATATCTGTTTATATACATAGCCTTACTCAGTAATAGTATTGCTAGTCCAGTGCAGTTTTATTGTTTGTCATAATTCCTCCATTGTAAATGTGACTGCGTGTGTGTGCATATAGCTGCTGGGTGAAGTCTCCGTATATCTCACTTCTACTGCTATCCCTATATTCTGTAACCTGAGGGGGCTCCGTGCGTCAGGGTTATTAGATAATATAGGTATTTCACAGGATATACATATTTTGTATTTTTCTCTGTGTTTTATAGTCACATTTTACCTCAGAAATCCTCTGTTTGTGCTGTCACACTGCACAGGGGGTGTTTGTGTTAGGTATTCTATCTCCTGACATTGTACTGTGTCACCCGTGGTTTACACTTTCATATTATGTCAGATACAGGGGGCGATGGGTCTGGGACTGATTCCACCATGCGCGGTTATAATGTCCCAGATGCATTTGAGGATAACATGGCTACGGAGGGTTCAGGTTTCTGTACCCCCCCCAGTCAGTTTGTAACAACTGGGGCACGTCAGGTCCCGCCTTGGTCTGCCTTTTCTAATTTACTGACTACGCTGGTAACTAAACTTGCGCCCCCTATGGAACCTCCTGTGCTTTATCAGCCTTATATGGTCCCTGCGGTTAATCCGCCATGGATAGATACTCTGTCCACTCAGTTACAGCACTTGAATAACTCTTTGGATAAACGTATTCCTGACCCTGTCCCGCCTAAGACTAAACCTAAGAAGTCTTCTAAGCGGGCTGTTACTTCCTCTCAATCCACGCATGTTCTGGATATCTCTTCCGATGAAGATGGCGTGTATACTGACCCCACAGACTCTGATCATGACGTTTCTGATGGGGAATATGTTTCACAGGTGGATGTTCCTGATCTTTTAGAGGCTATCAGGCTCATTCTTCAGATTGATGATGATCCTGAGCCTGCTACTACATCTAACAAACCGGACAGGTTCAAACGTCAGAAGGTTACTAAATTGGTTTTACCTCTTTCTGACCACTTGGTTGACATACGTCAGGAATCCTGGGAGAACCCTGGAAAGAAATTCACCCCACACAAGAAGATGCTAGCCCGCTATCCCCTTGAGGCAGAATTGAGTAAAAATTGGGAAACGCCACTGCCAGTGGACTCGCAAATCGCTCGGCTGGTGGTGTCGTCTGCTCTGCCTGTCACTACTGTTACTTCTCTCAAGGAGCCAACGGATAAGCGTGTGAAGGGCGGCTTAAAAGCTATTTATACCCTTGCAGGGGCTGCGCATAGGCCCACCATTGCGGCTACTTGGGCCACAGAAGCTATTGAGGCGTGGGCTCAGGAAATGGAGGCTGAGTTTTTGTCCGATTTTCCTGAACATGCCAGACAATGTCTCTCTTATATTGTCACGGCATCTCATTACATTAAAGAAGCAGCTTCAGATGCCGGTGTTCTGGCGGCCAAGGCTGCTACGACATCCAGTTTGGCTTGCCGTATTCTCTGGTTACGGTCCTGGTCGGTGGATTTGGACTCTAAGAAAAACCTGGAGGTGCTCCCATTTAAAGGAAACATCCTCTTTGGTGAGGATCTCAACAAGATTGTCGCTGACTTGGCGTCTGCTAAGACTGCATGTCTACCTAGTACTACTCCTTCGGCCCCGAAGGCTAAGAGTACTTCCTTTCATTCCTTTCACCCTCCGGGTAAAGCAAAGGGTCAGGCGTACCCGAAACAGTCTCGCACTTCCAAAACCACCAAGCCCAAGCCTAAATGTGCCTGGGCTGCCCGTCAGCCTGATTCCAAATCTGACAAGCCTGCGGCATGACGGGGCGGGGCTCCCCCTGGGGAATCCCAGGGTGGGAGGCCGACTTCTACAGTTCACTCAGGTATGGTTAAAGACCACTTCAGATGCTAGGGTATGGGAAGTTGTCAAACACGGATATGCTATATCCTTCAAGACATGTCCCCCCCCTCGCTGTTGCCTGACGGACAACCCTTCGGATCAGGTGAGGGCAACACCTCTCTGTTTAGTGGTACAATCCCTCCTGGAGTGGTAGTGCTGGTGCCTCTGGCTCAGAGGGGCAGGGGGTACTATTCAAAACTGTTCTTAGTCCCCAAACCGAATGGTTTCTCCCGGCCCATTCTCAACCTCAAATCTTTGAACAAGTTTGTGAGGGTCTCTAAGTTTTGTATGGAGACCCTTCGCTCTATAGTCCTGACTTTGGAACCAGGAGACTATATGGTATCCCTGGATATACAGGATGCTTACCTGCATATCCCTATTGCCATGTCACATCAGCAATACCTGCAGTTTGCTATTGGCAATCTCCATTACCAATTCCGGGCCTTACTGTTTGGTCTGACCATGGCTCCGCGAATTTTCACCAAGGTCATGGCAGTTATGACGGCTTCACTCCGCCGTCGGGGCATCAGGATTCTGCCTTGTCTGGACGACCTGCTGATCCTGGCCAATTCCCCAGAAGTTCTCTTCCGTCATTTGGATCTGACGGTCCAGTTTCTGCAAGCCCACGGATGGCTCATCAACTGGAAGAAATCATCCCTGGTCCTGCCCAGAGCATGGTGCATCTGGGAGCGTTGTTGAACACACACAACCAGAGGTTGTTTTGGTCACAGGAGAAAGTCCTGAAGCTTCAGGACAAGATACTTTGCTTCCTCTCTCGTCCGCGTGTGTTGATACACTCGGCGATGCAAGTACTAGGCCTCATGATGTCGGCTTTCGACATGATGGAGTACGCTCAATTTTATTCCCACCTTCTGCAGAAACTGATTCTTGCCAAGTGGGATAGCCTGCCTCACTGGATCAGGTCTCAAATGATCTCCTTGTCTCAGGAGGTCCGTCTGTCACTGACCTGGTGGCTGCAGGACCAACGATTGAGCGGGGTCGTCCCTTCTGGATCTCCAACTGGGTCCTTCTGACAACGTATGCCAGTCTGAGGGGTTGGGGTGCGGTGTTGGAGCAACACTCTCTTCAGGGTCGGTGGACCAGGGAGGAGTCTCTCCTCCCAATAAACATTCTGGAATTGCGGGCAGTGTTCAATGCTCTGAAACTGGCCCAGCATCTGGTACTGAACAGGCCTGTTCAAATACAGTCAGACAACGCCACCACGGTGGCGTACATAAATTATCAAGGTGGCACTCGAAGCCGTATGGCAATGATGGAGGTATCAAAGATTCTTCAATGGGCGGAACACCATCTGCCAGCCATATCGGCAGTGTTCATTCCGGGGGTCCTCAACTGGGAAGCGGACTCCCTCAGTCGTCAGGACGTACACGCCGGAGAGTGGAGCCTTCATCCAGAAGTATTTCAACTCCTAGTGGACAAGTGGGGCCTACCAGATGTAGACCTGATGGCGTCTCGACACAATCACAAGGTTCCGGTCTTCGGAGCAAGAACAAGGGATCCTCAAGTTGCGTTCGTGGACGCACTGGCAATTCCATGGAACTTTTGGCTGCCGTACGTGTTCCCTCCAGTCTAACTCCTGCCCAGAGTAGTGAGGAAGTTCAAGCAAGAAGGAGGAATCCTTCTTCTAATAGCTCCAGCGTGGCCCAGACGGCATTGGTTCTCAGACCTACAGGGTCTCTCGCTAGAATGTCTTCTTCTGCTTCCGCAATGACCAGACCTCCTAGTTCAGGGCCATTGTGTTTACCAGGATTTGGCCCAACTGGCTTTGACGGCGTGGCTCTTGAAGCTTCCATACTGAGGGCCAAAGGATTTTCTGAGGCGGTCATTCAAACTATGTTGAAGGCCCGTAAGCCGCCTTCTGCTCGGATTTACCATAGGGTCTGGAATTCTTACTTTGCTTGGTGCGCATCTAACTTTTGGTCTTCCTACAACAGGGCTTGGATTTGGGCCTTCGGCTGGCTTCCCTCAAGTTTCATAATTCTGCCTTGTCGGTATGGTTTCAGAGAAAAATTGCGACTCTGCCTGATGTTCATACATTCACTCAGGGTGTTTTACGGATTCAACCTCCCTATGTCCCTATTTGTCGGTGGTTCTGGAGACTTTGCAAGAGTTTCCGTTTGAACCTCTTGAATCTGCGGATTTTAAGTGGCTTTCCCTCAAGGTCTTTTTTCTGCTGGCTATTGCCTCTGCTAGACAGGTATCAGATTTGGGTGCCTTGTCTTGTAGGTCCCCCTATCTGATTTTTCACCGTTACCGGGCGGTTCTTCGGACACGCCCTGGTTATCTACCTAAGGTGGTGTCTTCTGTCCACCTTAACCAGGAGATTGTGGTTCCGGCCTTTGTCTCTCTGAATTTATCCTCCAAAGAGCGGTCTTTGATGTGGTACGGGGTCTCCGTGTCTATGTGAAGAGGACAGCCTCCGTTAGGAAGTCTGATTCTCTCTTTGTACTGTTTGGTTTTCACAAACGTATGTGGCCTTCAAACAAGCAGACCGTGGCCAGATGGATTAGAATGGTGATTGCACATGCTTATGTACAGGCTGGCCTTCCAGCTCCTGCTACCATCAAAGCCCATTCTACTCGGTCTGTTGGACCTTCTTGGGTGGCCCGCTGTGGTGCGACCCTTGAACAATTGTGCAGGGCAGCTACTTGGTCCTCAGTGAACACGTTCATAAGGTTCTATGCCTTTGATACTTCTGCCTCCCAGGATGCTTTCTTTGGACGCCGGTTTCTTGTGCCCGCTACAGTGCGTCCCCTCCCATAAGGAACTGCTTTAGGACATCCTCAATATTAGTCCCTGTGGAATACCAGTGTACCCCGCTGCAGAAAAGGAGATTTATGGTAAGAACTTACCTTTGTTAAATCTCTTTCTGCGAGGTACACTGGATTCCACAGGGCGCCCACCCTGACGCACTTAGCTTCTTTGGGTTGGTATGGCATTAGCCGCTGATACCTTCTCCTGTCGTGAGAATGTGGTGTCTGTGGCTACTAACTGTTGTCTCTTTTACCTGCTACTGCATTGGACAGGTTAACAAAACTGAGCTCCTGTGCATGGAGGCGGGGTTATAGAGGAGGCAGTGCTGAGCATCTTGGGAACAGTCAAAGCCTGTTGGTGCCTCGGATCAAGATCCTACTCTACACCCCCGGTGTTATTCCCTGTGGAATCCAGTGTACCTCGCAGAAAGAGATTTAACAAAGGTAAGTTCTTACCATAAATCTCCTTTTCCAGCAAAGTGTTAGAAAGTGTTTCTATTTTGTACCATAATCCAGCACCCACAATCTTTGTGAACAGTATCATGTCAGTGGGTCTTCAATACATTGAAGGACATGAGACAGGATCTCATCTTCATTTCTCACTTGAGGTTCCCAAACTTTTTTCATTCACTGCGTCCTAGAGTATTAGAATTGTTTTCACTGCAACCCTGTGCCAATAGTTTCAGAATAACATATTAAATTATTTATGTTTATATGTCATCCTTAGGGTTAGTTATGTGATGAGGGACAGGATGTGCTTTTGCTTGTCCACATATTTTATGATTGTCAGCCACAGGCAGTGGTTTGCTTATTACTCTGACCATAAATTATTTTAATTTGTCCTGGACCATCCACCTAGGGCACCCCTGCAAGTACCCTGAGGTACCCTAGAGGGGTGTAGTATGTTATGTCAGCGGCCGAGATCCCGGCGCCCAGCATACCGGCACCGGGATTCCGACCGCTAGCATGCCGACACCTGGGTGAGCGCAAATGAGCCCCTTGCAGGCATGACAGCACGCTACGCGCACCACGCTATTTATTCTCCCTCCCAGGGGGTCGTGGACCCCCAAGAGGGAGAATAGTTGTCGCTATGCCGGGTGTCGGGATTCCGGCTCCGGTATACTGAGTGCCGGGATCCCAACAGGCGGCATACTGAATACCACACCCCTAGAGTGTATCCAGTTTGGGAACCACTGTGCTAGTCAGTGTCCATCTTCAACCCCTTAAAAAACCTATGGGGGTATTCCACTTTGGTGAAATCTAGTCATACCAACATATCATGTTACTAAAATGGATTTTGCAACAAGATCATGTTTGCACTTTCTAAATTACCATTCAGTGTTATCGACTTATTGCCCCCCATAAGATCCAGCTGTTTGACCAAGGAACCAACTCTTTTCCTTATATTGTATTATACTATCCTAGAGAATATCACATTCTAAACATTACACAAGCACAGCAAATAAATCCCAATAGTTTACATGTAATTGGGAGAAGTTTGCAGTATAAATCATACATTTATTAGGATGGGCGCATTAACAGAGGAGGAGGCCGTGTCCATCCTTCTCCATCGGAGCCCCCTCCTCTGTACCCGGCGCCCATCAACGCAATAGAGTTTGAGCACTAGACAGTGGCAAACGCAGGATTTGCATGGGGGGGTTTCCATAACTGGGTGGAGCCAATCACGGGGTTGGGGACTGGGGTGACCCAGTATATGCTGGGTCCGTAAAACTAGTGTGTCTGTGTGTGTGTGTGTGTGTGTGTGTGTGTGTGTGTGTGTGTGTGTGTATATATATCCCATGTAAAGAAGGCGGCACTCAGAGACTTGAAGGTGCAAAAGAATATTTAGTAAACAAGCTGCAGAGTTACATCAACGTTTCGGAGCGCTCAGCCCCTTCATCAGGATGATGAAGGGGCTGCGCGCCCCGAAACGTTGATGTAACTCTGCAGCTTGTTTACTAAATATTCTTTTGCACCTTCAAGTCTCTGAGTGCCGCCTTCTTTACATGGGATAGTGATGGAGGTGGAAACCTCATAGGATGGCACCTGAGCCAGAAAGCCCAAGGAGGCCTTCCGAGTGCCGGCTACTACAAGGGTATCTAAATATATATATATATATATATATATATATATATACCAGCAGACAAAGAAAAGGCATCACTCCAGGACTTTTAAAGTGCAATGTTGCAATGTATTAAAACAAATCACAGGTCCAACGTTTCGGGGCCCGTAGCCCTTTTGTCAAGGTGGACCTGTGATTTGTTTTAATACATTGCAACATTGCACTTTAAAAGTCCTGGAGTGACGCCTTTTCTTTGTCTGCTGGTATTATATTCCTACGGAGGGCACCCAGGCTAATGAACTGTAAGGACCAGGAGTGCCGGGCACTACACAAGGATATATATAAGGATATATATATATATATATATATATATATATATATATACACACACACACACATACATCATAAACACATATACATAGCATATTAAACATGCATACATATATATATATATATATATATATATACACACATACAGTACACGTATATATACACATGTATATATCATATGTGTGTGTGTTTATATGTATGCATGTATATACATGTGTATATATGTATGCACATGGATATATATGTACTATAATTAAAATAAAGTAAACTTTTACTGCACTTACATGTGCCACCAGGAAGACAGCAGGCTGCAGAGGACGCTAGACAGCCATTAATAATACTCATGCAGCTACAAAAAAATATATATATTATTTTTTTTTTAGTGGAGGGGGGTTTCTGGGTGCTCGGAAACCACCCCTGGGTGCGCCACTGCTAGAGGGACACAGGTTCTATTACACATACGCAAATCTCTGGGGAAATGGCACGGTGGCCATTTTCCCAGAGAATTCTTTACTTTGCATGCGCAAATCTCTGCAAATCTGGCCACGTGCCATTCTCTGGAGATAAGTTGAGAGCAGGGGTACACGGGAAACCCCTGGTGGGCCCCACCCCCTCCTCTAGGGATCAGGTTCCAGATTGCACACTTGAATTATACATTATGCATTTGTTACATTATACTACACAGGAGTATTTTTCTACAAGCCATTGCTGTGATTAATCTGATACATGCACTAGCAGTAGTTACTATATATATTTATTAAGGGGCCCAGTCTATGCACTCTCTGATGGTTAGCCCAGCATTTTTCAACCGCTGGTGTGCCACAAGCGGTTGTCAGATGTGCGGCTGCCCGCCCACCAAAGATTCCTGCCACTCCAATTCCAGCTGCAGCAGTCACTGCTTTTTGGCTTGGGCAGCGCAAGTCTCTTCCGCTGCCCAGCCCGTGACCTACTGTATGGTGACGCGCATGACTCATAGGTCATGCACGTGACGTCTCCTTCCAATCCGCCTGACCGCCCAGTGCTACTCCGTGGTGCTGCTCTGCTCCTCACTGCTCCAATGCTGGGAGTGTGTGCTCCGTGCTGCTCCTTACTGCTCCGACGGTGAGAGGGAAACTATAGCTTTATACTGAGGTTGGAGCCAGTGTTTTTTTTACATTTATTTGATTCCTGTGCAGGGACAGTTTGTAGGATTACTGTGTGTGGGGGGGGGGGGGGGGGGGGGGTACAATGTGGGGACAGTGTGCGGCATTACAGTGGAGGGGGGGGCGGTGTGCAGCATTACAATATGGGAATAGTGTGCAGCATTACAATATGGGAACAGTGTGCAGCATTACAATGGGGGTAACAGTGTGTGGCATTACAATGTGGTGACAGTATGCGGCATCACTATGGGGGGACAGTGTGCAACATTGTTATTACTGTGTTTTATCTCTGCGGGGGCCAATGTGTTTTATTTCTGTGGGGGCCATTGTGTTTTAGTTCTGTGGGAACCAATGTGTTTTATTTCTACGGGGCCAATGTGTTTAATTTCTGCGGGGGCCAATGTGTTTGCTTTATTACAGTGGGGGCCAATGTGTTTGCTTTATTACAGTGGGGGCCAATGTGCTTGATTACTGTTGATATTTGTTATTATATATTTAGATTATATTTGTTGAAAAAAAACTGCCGTGTGCCTTGGCAATTTTTAAATGTTTTTTAGTGTGCCGCGAGTTTAGAAAGGTTGGAACTCACTGGGTTAGCCAAACCTCTAAACATGGGCCCCTACCAATGCATTTGCCTGGTGGGCCCTTCATGCCCCAGTCCGACACTGGTTGAGAGATGCTGCAACCGGCAGGTGCGTGTTTTAAAAATGGTTTCAGGGTGTGTGGTGTGGGCCCCCCTGGACCCCGGGGGCCCATGTGCATCGGACACACTGCACTCATTATATATACGACACTGTTTATAAGTTAATATAGATCATACTTGCCTACCCTCCCGCATTCAGCGGGTGGCTCCCGTTTTTTATTTGAGCCTCCCGCTCCCCCGGAATTATTCCGGCTCCTCCCGGTTTTCATATGTACTCCGTAGTAATTCGGACTGCGCATGCGCCAGTTGAAAGTGTCGGGGCGGAGCCTGCATAAGTGAGTGACAGCATGCAGCCTGCTGTACTCACGATGGGGGCGGGGTTGTGCGCTCTGATTAATTGAAGTAGCGGTGTGCAAAGTAGAGGATATGGGCGGGAGCGGGGCTCTAGCATATGAGTGACGGTGCTGTCGGGTATGTTAGGGGGCTGGGGCATGGCTTGCTGTAGCTGTGTATGAGAGCCGGAGCGAGAGAGGCGGGGGGAGGAGACCAGTGGTGGGGGGAGCAGCGGAGGGCGGAATAGCAGAGCGGTTCCCGGCTGCTAGAGAGGAGAGCATACCTCCCAACATGACCCTCTCCAGGAGGGACAAAATGCTCTGCTCCTGGACTTTCATCTTAATTTAGGATTGCTGTCACCTGTTTTGAAGAGGTTAATGTGAAAGAAAGGTATTTCAGCACAGGTGATGGCAATCACAAATTAAGAGAAGTCCAGGAGCAGAGCATTCTGTCCCTCCTGGAGAGGGTCATGTTGGGAGGTATGGGAGAGGACAGCGGTCTCACACAGTTCCTGGGACTCATGTGAGGGTGCTAATTGGGAAGCTGCTTCCCCATGTCACGTGGTGCTGCAGGTACATTCATGAGTATGGGGACTTATGGATGCCATGCTCTCTGTGCAGTGGGTGCAGGTGAGGTATCATGTGTTTCCTGGACTGACCCCTCCATACCCTGTGTTCTTGCCGCTGCATGCCCAGTGACACCCCTGGCATTTCTGGGCATGCACGTCAGCATTGGCGTAAATTGCTGTATTGCACCACTGTCCCCTGTTGTCCTGTGTGTTATTCATCATGTGTCACCCATTGTCCAGCTGGGGAAGTAGTGCCTGGTCCCAGCAGTGCAGTCTGATCTGGTAAGTGAGCAGCTCTGGGATAGCCTACTTGCCTACTCTCCTGCATTTAGTGGGAGACTCACTTTTTTTTAATTGAGCCTTCCCCGCAAATCTTCTGTGTCTTCCTGTTTTTTTTTTTGTTTTTTTTTAACAAGTCCTCTGTTAATGTGGGCTGTGCATGCGCCAAGTCTAAATGTGCTGGGGGCCAAGCCTGCACAGGCAACGTCCTGAGGCATGAGGTTGTGTTATTTATATGCTGGCCAATGCGGAGTTGTGGGTAGTGTTGGCCATTCAGCAGTGCCATAGGAGAGGTTGAACGGAAGTGTGCATGGGTGGAGGTCAGCAGCATCTGTGGCCTCTTTACGACCCCCCATGGTGAATGTTCTGTAAAATGTAAGGAAATGGGCAGGGCATTGCAGCGGAAAGGGAACAAACTGGGTACGGTACAAGTGTGAAATAATATGCATAGGACACACTCCTGAGTAGAAATATACACAGTTCACCTATGGGTGGCGCTAGACACGCCCCTTTGGGCGGAACATGAGACGCCCCCTGAAACTACTTTTCCCTGAAACTACTTTTCAAAAGTAGGCAAGTGTGATATAGATTAGAAAATGTAAGCAGTGAGGGGTCTTCACAAGGCCGATGGGAGGTCATGGTAACACTCTGTACATACAATCTGCAGGCTCTCTTGTAATCTTCTGTCTTTAAAACATAATCTAAAATTAAAATATATCAAACAGCAAAACACAATATCTCAGACAAATTCTAAAGATTATATTATAACACTGTCCCTTTTAAAGCAGACTACTTGTGCATTTAACTAATGTTTACTTAATATATCCCAATTTCTCTGTACATGAAGGTGGCAAGTCTTAGTTCTCCATACCAGGCCAGATCTAGCGGTTTTGCAGACATTATTTTATAATGCTACTTTATTTGTCTCCCCGTTTGAAGTGGCAGACTGGGACAGCCACTGCCTCTAGCCAGTGAGTGTTTATCATAACAAAGTGTACCACACAGTTTCCATTTAGTGTGTTCCTAATACTATTTTCCAGGGCTCTGGTAACCATGACAGTTTTAGCTGCTGTATTAACCCTTGCACTGTTAGTACTTTAAATGTAATCCTCCAGCACTCTGATAAAGATAATAAAGGACTTATACCTTTAAAATTAAAATATATTTAGGATTCCCAATCAGATAAATTCATTAAAAATAAAAGGTTACATATATGTCCTGTTATTTTTCAGGAATATTATAAATTTATGTAACAAGTTTTCTGTAAGTTAAGAGAAATTTGAAACTGAACCTGTATATATTTTTTTTATTACTTAACATCACCTTTCAAAACATTAATAAATATATATTCCTTCCTAAACATATAAGATGGTGTAGGCATGTTGTGAGCTGAACTCATTTTCTTGGGAATATTCTTGGGAATGCAGTCTATCAATTCACTAAGAACTACTGACATCAAAGTCCAGCAATGAAACCGGTTTCTAGTGAATTCATAGGCTGCATGATAATATGTGCAACATGGTGGCACAGAGCTCAGCATGGTTGCCTCATAGCATTGGGGTTTGGGGTCTCATGTATATGGGGTTTTTCCATTATTCCCATGTTTGTGTTGTTTTCCTCTTGGTATTCACTCAACTCACACAGGGAGAGATGTATCAAATGTTAGATGGAGAAAAAGTACCAGCCAATCAGCTTTTAACTGTAATTTTGCAGGCTGTGTTTGAAAAAATTACAGCAGCCGATTGGTTGGTACTTTATCTCTCTGCACTTACCTCTCTCTGAAACTGTACATCTCCCGCACAAAGTCTAAAATCATACTGGTGGGTTAACTATCTTTTGACAAAAATGGACCCTTTTATGTATGTTTAGTAGGCATTAGAATGAAAGCTCCAGTGGGACAATCGGGCAAAGCCAAGATGACTGCTTCTCCAGTAATGTGCTTTGAGTTCTATTTGGAGAAAAGCACTATATAAATGATTTATTATTATTACAGGTTGAGTATCCCTTATCCAAAATGCTTTGGACCAGAAGTATTTTGGATATGGGATTTTTCCGTATTTTGGAATAATTGCATACCATAATGAGATATCATGGTGATGGGACCTAAGTCTAAGCACAGAATGCATTTATGTTTCATATACACCTTATACACACGGCCTGAAGGTCATTTTAGCCAATATTTTTAATAACTTTGTGCATTAAACAAAGTGTGTCTACATTCACACAACTCATTTATGTTTCATATACACTTTATACACACAGCCTGAAGGTCATTTAATACAATATTTTTAATAACTTTGTGTATTAAACAAAGTTTGTGTACATTGAGCCATCAGAAAACAAAGGTTTCACTATATCACTCTCACTCAAAAAATCCTGTATTTCGGAATATTTGGATATGAGATACTCAACCTGTATTATTATTATTATTATTAATATTATTGTTTGGTTTCACCCCATACAATGTCAACTGTATGCTGACTAAATGCAATGGGCACACTTTAAAATGTTGACCTCCGAGTCTTTTTTTAAACCAGTAAGGAAATCAATTAACATAATTTAGTTCTCAAGTTGCTTGCCAGTTAGCTTTCTCCTTGTATATTTTCCGGGTCTAGCAACCACACACTTGTAATTTATTTTGAAAAGGAAGATGTTAAAATAGAAGCTTTTGCTGTTGTGTTAATTTTTTTTTTCTATTTTATAATGGTAAAAGTGAGAGTGATGTGAAATCCATCTGTAGTTGGATGGGTGTGACACACACAAACTGGCAGTATGCTAAATTCTAGTTATACGTTTTAAACAGTTTGTATATCTGGAAGAAAAAGGAAAATATGAGAGTTTTTTTGTGCATTGAACATGCTAGATAGCTAATGGTTGTAGAATGTGGGGACTATTTATTACTAGTTACCGGTCCATCAAAATGACAGAACAACATAATAGTAATGTCAGCGCCGGTGGCAGTGCGCCCCTGAATGGAGCAACACATGAATTGCTCCGTTGGGCAACATCTAGTTGCCACCAGTGCGCATAACACTTTAATTCTCCCCATAGAGGTGAGTAGCAGCATTAGCCTTTTATTATATAGGATTATTGTCCTCATCAAGAAGAAAAAGTAGTTTGCTGCCACCACCGCAATAAAGATTACCGTTTCGCTACGCTTATCAAATAGTAGCACCAGGGCAACTGAATATAACTCAGCTGTGCTGCCGGTATATTGGCCCACAGTAGTAAAAGTTACTGTCCACCTCATCCTGCCAATCTCTGTCCTTGTGCACATGTGCAATCTGTGTTGCTGGCTCGCACCCACTCTGCATAATGGAATTAAAGACCAGATTATGGTGTTCAGCTGCATTAGTAAACAAAAAAAAAAAAAACGTTATTTGTATGTGTGTGTGTATATATATATATGTATATATACTGTATATATATATACGCCCACACACACAAATGCAAGGGACCCACTTGATCTCTGTCTCCTTGCTCTCCTCCAGACGCATTGCCCTGGGCGCCTGCCCTGCTTGCCCACACCTAAAACCACTTCTGAGTGTAGATTATGCCATGTTATTTCTTTATGCTGTCATCTGTGAAGTAAATTTGAATTCATTCTAGGAGATAATATATATATATATATATAAAATATATCCAGGACACTTCTTTATGATCATATCTATATTTTAATGGAGAGTCTCTTATTTACAAATAACTCATTATTGAGTAAGGAGGATTACCCACCAAAGATATTATAAAATTATATTGTGGTTTCAAAATACCCTAGTTAGTGTTGGAGAAATGACGTATTTTTACTCAAACACATAGACACCCACTGTCAGCATCCATAGGCACTGAAATACAGTACCTATGGAAGGTTCAGTTTCTCTGTCCGTGTAGGGTCTCCAATGTGACAGGTTGAGCATCTATGTATGCAACCACTTTCAACATTATGCCTGCGACACCCCCATAACATGCCCATAATATTGATCATCTCTGTGCGTGCACTAAGCCACCTTCTCACAGACCAGGAACGTCCATCAATTTTACAAGACATTTCAGTCTGCACACCTTGATCCCAACAGTGCCTCTGTGTGTATACTCTGTTTAATGCATGCACCATAGGGGAGCCTTTACGGTTTTTCGTGCACGCACATTAGCAAATAATCACTCAACTACATGAACATCAGCACTGCATGCGTCACTGAATCAGGCCCGTAAGCATAGCCAGTTTAAGGGGGGGATGCAGGGCATACTGTACCCCAGGCCCCCCTTTGTCAGGGGGCCCCCCGACCAGAGCACACTGACATCACTAGCTTTCCCTCTTAAGCAGCAGCAGAACCAGCAGCCAGAATGCTAGCAGGACAGTATGCAGTGCAGGCAGAGACACAGGAATATCATGTTTCATGAGCTACCAACAAAGCTTTCTGACCAGAGGAGAGATAGGAGGGTGGAGAGGGCTGTGAGTGACACAGGAATCCCAGCTTCTCCTTCTCCCCACCTGGGTGTCTGAGTCCTGTGTAAACAGTAATGCAACTAAACTATTTGGGTCTAGAGATAGAGACACACACAGAGAGTTCTCCTGAGTCCTGTCTCAGTGTGTAAGTAGTACAGAGGCTGCTGCTATTTTTGTAAGTGTTTTAAGGTTAAGTTGTCTTTGTTCCACTACAAGAAAAATTTATAAAATAGTTGTTTTTCAATTAGGTGGAGCTATAAACAGTACCCAGGCATATTTAAACTATTAGTTAAAACTAATATACAACACTGGTTTAAATTTAATATATACAATCTATATCTACCACCATGATCCATTCCAGGAGGGACAAAATGTTCTTTACCTGGACTTCCCTCTTAATTTAGGATTGCAATCACCTGTTTTGAAGTACCTTTCTTACCAATTAAATAGTTGAACACAGGAAGTCCAGGTAGAGAGCATTTTGTCCCTCATGGAATGGGACATGTTGGGAGGTATGCACAGTTTATACATTCCCCACCTTCCATCGGGGTCCCCCATTCTTAAGTGCCCCGGGCACCCCCAAGGCTTAATCCGGCCTTGCCCATAAGGAGCATTAAACATAATATATCATTTATATGGTGTTTTTAGTAGCGATGTATAGTTTGATTTTTTTTTTTAAATCTGAACTCACCTGCATTTAGGGGATTCCAAGTTGAACCGAATACCTGTTTTGGATCTTCCCGTAGTGTCGTATCTTGGATTTTAAATCTGAATGTCGTGTTTTGGATTGCATTTTGGAAATTTTTCAGGTGCCATTTTGGTGGGCAAAATTGACTGGAAATGACTGCAAATGAATGTTATTGTTGTTCTTAATACTATAGAAACAAAATTAGGTCAGAATTACATAATATTATGGATGCGCATATTATGGCCACGCCCCTGCTATTCAATGTCCAGATTAGGGGCATTGAAAAACTGGGGGCGGGGCTACGGTTACACAATTTAGCGTGAATCATGACATCATCCTCCCCAGACCACACACTTTGAATGGCGGTCACGGGGATGTCAGGAAGCTGGGGGGACTTTCCTACCTTTCCGATTTTTGGGAGCCTCCCGGCCAATCCGGGAAGGTAGGCAAGTATGAAACACGTGGGTGTGCGCATCTCTAGTTATTGCTTAATAGACTCGATCCATGTGGGTGTATAGGGCAAACTATGCAGTGGTACTGTGCCCTTTGAAAAATAGGCAAATTAGTACAATTTTTAGTCATTTATTATGCAGTATAATTTTTGTAATCATTCACTTTATCTAGGGGCGTTTTAAGAGAGGAGGAGGCCCGTGTTCAGCCTCCTCCGTCGGGCCCCCTCCTCTCTTCCCGGAGCGCCGTAGAGTCTGAGCACTAGAGGGCTCAGACCCTACTGGGCATGCGCAGATCTCCGGGAAAATGGCGTGGCGGCCATTATCCCTGAGATCTCTCTACTGCGCATGCGCAGAACGCCATGAAAATGGCTGCTGGGCCATTTTCACTGTGTTCTAGTGGCGCTGCGGATGCCGGCGCTGGACTTCTGAGGGGTAAGTATTTTACAAATGGGTGCAGTATGTGCGCTGGGGGCCCCCTCTGGACTCAGGGGCCCATGTGCACCGCACACACTGCACCCATTATAGAAACGCCAGTGACTTTATCACATTACTTTACTAACTGCATTTTATTTAAAATTTCAGCAGAGATTGCCCATAAGTAAAAAAATTAAAATAAAATAGATCTGTAATATATTTATATTTATTTTGTATGCTGTAAAGGGAAGTATATACTATTATATACAGTCCGTGTCGGACTGGGGTATGAAGGGCCCACTGGGGGAATGCAGTGATAGGGGCCCAAACTTAGGAGTGTGGCCAGCCTACAAAGGGGGTGTGGCCAGCCTCCACAGAGGCTTGAAATGCACAATAGTCTTGTACAGTGTAATGCAACATATCTACCATGTATAATACAAGTGCACAGTCTGGAACCTGATCCCTAGAGGAAGGAGTGGGCCCTCAGGCAGTGGGGCCCACTGGTGGTTTCCCCTGTACCCCTGTGGGCCAGTCCAACCCTGTGTACAGTACTGTATACTACGGTCAGTCCCACAATGATAGCTGATACATACCTCCCAACTTTCACATCTCCGGAAAAGGGACCATATCGCGCGCCTCGATTTTTAGGGGCCTTGGCCTAATGAAAGGGGGCGTGGCCTCGTGTCAAGTGCTGCGATCGCAAGCCACGCCCCCATTTTCATCATTATGGGGGCATGAACAGCGCTGTGAGAGCTGCTGGTCATGCCCCCTGTCCCTCTCTGCAGTGAATAGACGCCGTGCACATGCGCACAGCATCTATTCACCGCTACTCTCCTCAGAGCAGCGAGTGATAGGGGGGATTTCCCAACTGCCCCCCCACCCGCGGGACACTGCGACCCGCGGGTGGGACAGCGGGACAGACGGTGAAAAACAGGACTGTCCCGCCAAAATCGGGACAGTTGGGAGGTATGCTGATATGCCAACCACAGTACAATGAAATTAATGAAATGGTTACACTCTGTGTCACTGTGCACTGCCTTATAATTTTACGAGAGACTGTAAAAACTCAGTCCCTTGTCATGTCATTTTCATGGGTTCCTTTCCTCTCATACAGTCTCCACACAGTCATTATTCACCCTCTAGCAGCCTGGAAACACTTTATGAAAGGCGTTTTCTTCCTGGTAAAGCGAGCAGAGAGATTTTTTTTTCTGCTTTAAAAAAGAGAATAAATGATTCATTTTAATTTAGGCATGGAGCGTAGGTAATGTTTAGCTGCACAGAACTATATAAACAGTTTCTGAGCCAGTTAACAAGCAGCTCTGAGGAATTAAATAAATAAGGGCAGCCAAATGCTGCAGTTCTATAACCCTTTCATTGCTGATGTGATGAAAAGTGTATAATACAACCTGGTTTGTGGGCATTTAACTCCCGAATGCTTTCAATGCAGGCCAACCGCTCAGTAAAAGTCTAAAGTAAAGGACAGAGGTTTTTCTTATATTGCCTTGCGGTGCGGGGAAAATAAAATAAAGGTTAAGACCAAAGTGGTTTCATTCAGTTAAATAGCATCTTTTATGCACATCTGTCTCACTGGGCGGTATTTAAAATGCAGAGACTCAGGCAATTATGATTTACTGGCAAGCTACTCCGTCACTGCAGAGCAAGACTAGAGTGAAAAAAAACTGTATGAACGTATTGCTGTGTGAATGTGTTTAGCTGAGAAGCAAAGGAGGAGAATACACTCAGTACTTTTAAGCACTGCAGTCAGAAACATGGACAGTCCACACAGCCTCAATCAGGGGAATAACTTTGTGTTAATGAATCTGTAAAGAAGATATTCAATATTCTTGGCAATGGTAAGTCATTTTTTTTCATTGACTAAAGTTTTAGAGAGTTATAAAGTGGAAAACTATTCCAGATGTTTTTCATTTACAGTAGCAGCGGCTTGTCATGAGTTCTTTTTTAATTAAACCCGACCATTGAAAGAGTTCCTTTATATGAGTGCAGAAATGCAGGGGAACTTTGCACCTCTGAGGCAAATCACCTGGGGAAGGTGACTGAGGAACTTTCAGATTTTGATCACATTGCCATATTGTCGTAGAAGTAAATTTGTGGATGGAATTGTTTGTTTGTTTTTCCATAAAATTTTCCATGTCTATTACACAATATTTGACTATGTACAAATGAGAGCTCTTATATTGTTTTTGAAAAGCATTATATAACTGACATGCATTCTGAGACTTTATTGGGCCTTTACCAATGTAAGCATTGTCATTATTACTGTAGCATTATATCTAGCTTCAAGTATCTGTGTGTGCTATGCTGCATGCATTTACCACTAGTTCTAGTTTTACCAACGCTGAGCCAACCACACACTGAATGTACTGTATATAATCGTATAATGTTTCTATATGCTGGGAGTCATGTCAAATAAGTTTAATACGTTTTCTATACAAGTCGTCACAATTTTACCGCACTGT
Source organism: Pseudophryne corroboree (assembly GCF_028390025.1). NCBI lineage: Eukaryota > Metazoa > Chordata > Amphibia > Anura > Myobatrachidae > Pseudophryne > Pseudophryne corroboree. The sequence goes on from NC_086449.1 coordinate 256,290,137, forward strand.
TTTGATTCCATTCTTTTAAAACCATTCATCAGATTGTTTAGTGTCAGAGCTGAGATTAAACGGAGTCATTACACATGTAATAACACAAGCTACTGTGAGACTGAAATACACTGAATGGTTCCTGTCTACAACGTCTATCTCACATTAAAAGGGCAATATGAATGATTGTGTTTTGAAAAATAGACAGCACATACTTATGGTGAGGCTATAAGTAAGGCATGCTGTATTGTTATTTTACCAACAGAGACTATTTTGAAAGACTTTATGAACTATCACTGTTCATACTCCACTGACTTGTCAATATTTACAGCTGAGGGGATATTATGATTAATCATGTATGTGAACTAAGCAGGCAGATAGTGCAAACATTAGATCATAAACCAGGGCTGGGAAACCTCCGGCCCGCGGGCTGTATAAGGCCTGCAAAGTCACTTGTTCCGGCCCGCTGCTTTGTGTCAGGGGAGGAGAGCGCAGCTTGCGCCTCTCCTGCCCCTTTATGCTCAGTCCGGCGGTGACGTGTCTCAGCTGTCAGGGCAGGGAAGAGAGTGCAGCTATGTCCGGCGGCAGCAGCGCGTAGGATCTTAAACCAGCCGCCAGTTCGTGAGCCAATCAGAGCTCGTGGCCTGGCAGCCAATCAGGAGCCCCTGCTGCCAGTCCGCGAGCTCTGATTGGCTCACGAACCAGTGGCTGGTTTGAGGTCCTACACGCCGCTGCCTGACATAGCTGCGCTGACCTGCCCGCCTTGACCCTGACAGCTGAGGCACGCCGCCAGACTGAGCACAAGGAGCAGGAGAAGCACACACTGTGCTCTCCTCCCCTCACACAAAGCAGCAGCGGTGAGCAGCACAGTGGGTGGGGGGGCATGTGTGGGGTAATATGTATCTGGCACTGTGGGGCAATGTGTATCTAGCACTGTAGGGCAATGTGTATCTGGCACTGTGGGGCAATGTGTATTTGGCACTGTGGGGCATATGTGTATCTGGAACTGTGGGGCATATGTGTATCTGGCACTGTGGGGCATATGTGTATCTGGCACTGTGGGGCATTTGTGTATCTGGCACTGTGGCGGCATATGTGTATTATCTGGCACTGCACTATTGGGGGCATATGTGTATCATGTCCCATTTTACTTGGCCCCACCTATTTTTTGGGGTGCACACACAGTACCACTAAGGGGCATAACTAATGGGGGCATATCTACTGGGGCATAACTACTGAGGGGCAGGCTAATTTTTAAGTTGATAATTTTTGTATTGCACCCAAAGGATTTTAGAAATTTCCAAATGGCCCTTCGTAGAAAAAAGGTTTCCCACCCCTGTCATAAACAGTCAAATAGGCTAAACTGAAAAATAATTTGCATACAGTATACAGCGTTTTGAGGTTTAGGTATTTTGGTCCTAAGTGATCTTATGTTTGCACTACCTGCCTGTTTAGGTAACATAAATAATGAAGTGCACTGTGATTAGAATACATATATTTAATAAAAAATTATATGTAGTCTCCCTAATCCTAATTGATTATAATACAAAGTGTCTTCTAAGAAAGCAATGATTCATTAATAACTTAGCCTAGTGATAAGGCTCTTGTAGGAGACATGAGTGAGTGGGTCAACTTTGTGGTCAGTGTGTAGTAGTAAGGTTCTTGTAGTGAGAAGATTTTATTTATTACCAGTTATTTATATAGCACACACACATTCCACAGCACTTTACAGAGAATATTTGGCCATTCACATCAGTCCCTGCCCCAGTGGAGCTTACAATCTATATGCCCTACCACATGTACATACACGCACACACATTCGTGCTAGGGTTAATGTTTGTTGGGAGCCAATTAACCTACCAGTATATTTTTGGATTGTGGGAGAAAACCGGGGTACCCAGAGGAAACCCACGCAAGCACGGGGAGATTATATAAACTCCACACAGTTAGGGCCATGGTGGGAATCGAACCTATGACCTCAGTGATATGAGGCAGTAATGATAACCATTACACCGTCCATTCTACCAATGCTCTATATACACTGATGTGAGGCCTACGGATGCTGTATGTATACTGATGTGAGCACTCAGCATTAGGCTTCCCTCTCCTAAGCCGACCCCAGACTCCTGTGAACTAGCCAATGAGAGTCTGGGGGCAGGCTTAGGAAAGGGAAGCCTAATGTCGAGTCCTGGGCTCTACACAGCGGCTGTGGTATGAAGCTCCGCTGTTCATAACAGACACATGCAAGCACATATATTACATACAGGTATGTTTATATGTGCCTAGCGTTTCCTCCTGCACAAGGTAGTCGGGGCTGCAGCTGCTGTTGGATGTGAGGCCTACTGACGCTTTATATACACTGATGTGAGGCATACTGATGCTGTATATACACTTATGTAAGGCATACTGATGCTGTATATATGCTGATGTAAGACTGTCGTCAGTGTATGTGTAACTGTGTGTTACACCCTCCTCTAGATCCATTCCTGCCAGCTTTGTCTCTAAGTAATAAGAGGGAACATTTATCAAAGTGTGGAGAGAGATAAAGTACCAACCAATCGACTCCTAGCTGTCATTTTTCAAACACAGCTTGTAACATAGCAGTCAAGAACTAATTGGTTAGTGCTTTATCTCTCTCCACTTTAGAAGCCGTAGGTGATAGGGGAGGGCTGGGCCCCATAGCAAGCGCATCCCCCTGAACCTACTGTAGCTACACTTTTGGTCGATGCATCTTTGTATATAGCAACTGTGCTAAAATATTCAAAAGCTGCCGACTTCTGTGAGGATGCAGTTCCAGATCGGACATCTGTGTAACCCTTGGATTACTAAGCATCTCCAGTTAAATCATGCTGCTGGGGTCAGTGAAGCTGTGTCACCACTGGCGTTGGTACACCCAGAAAACACTGCCAACACGACCCCGTTTTCTTGGATGCTTCCTGTTGTTGCCCCCAAAAGTCAGCAGCCTGTCAATTATGCTGCAGTACTTGGGGCAGCTCCAGATCGGCACATGGGAAGTGTGGCTTCTACGCATGTGCAGATTTAAAAACATCAGAGATGTGTGTGAACATTAGGTTTACGTACGTCTCTTAATTAGGCCCATACTGTAGAACAAATCTATTTTGGGGATCAGTACTAAATCCCGCTGGACGGGATCCCGGCGGTCGGAATACCGACGCCGGAATCCCGACCACACAATCCCGACAAGGGTGGCGAGCGGAACATGCCACTGTTGGTGTATGGTACCTTTGATGATAAGAAGTATTTTTTTTCTTTGAAGGTTTCTTGTTCGTACTAAAACCACTCTCACTTTCCCCTCGGCTTTTAACATTCTTCCAGTAGCCTTCTGTATTAACCAGGTGACATCTAGGCAGTATAATTAGGTGCAAACTCCTACACATACTGTACAGATGGCAAAAAGATAGTAACATTAAAACACAATCAAATTGTCATCTTTTTACAGGTTACTTGAGGTAGTTGGATAATCTGGTCGGACAATGACTGCATCTGATAATGTAATCAGTCATTGTCCAACCACACTTATGATATATCTGCTTTGATGCCTGAGCCTGACCTGTCTTATCATTATACTTATGGATCATTCTGATGTGAATGTCTATATGTGTATGGCCAACATAGCTGGCATATACTTAGCTGTTACCCTGTGGCTCTTTTGTGTTCTCTTATAGCATATATAACTTACTGTAGCAGTAATTTTGCCCCACCCCTGGCAAGATAAAGAACACTCTTGAAATGTCTCCATTTGCTTATCTCAAAATATCTCCCAACCCGGCCCCTTCGCTCTTCAAAAGATCTATGTCTCTCATCCACACTCATTACTTGCTCCCATGCACAATTACAGGACTTTCTTTGGGCTGCACTCACTCTGTGGAATGCCCTCCCACGCACAACAAGACTCTCCTCTAGTCTCCAAACTTTTAAGCGTTCCCTGAAAACTCACCTATTCAAACAAGCTTATCACATTCCAGAACCGCTCAAATAACCTTCATAAGCTTTCCTATCCAATTATATCCCCACTGAACAATCCACAGATATCCTCCACATATTTTCTCTTTATTCACTTTCCCTCCCTACTGACCCTGGTTCATCATTGCTATGATGTGATATCATACAGCCCACCCAGAACCTTTGCAATCTTGTGGACAACTATGCAATAGATAGCACCTGTCCTTGTGTATCAATGCCTATTTCCCTATAGATTGTAGGCCTTCCTACCTCTATGACTGTTTGTTATTACCCAGATTTGTTTTATCATTGTGTCCAGTTGTAAAGTGCAATGGAATTTGCTGCACTATATAAAAAACTGTTAGTTAATAAATAAATAAATGTGGGTTGAAATAGGGGTGTATTCAATAGCTGTCGGAAAGCTGCCGTCTTGTCGGAAAGATGGCAGCTTCCGACAGAAATAGGTAGGAAGGGGTTCTGACCTATTCAATAGGGGCTGATTTTTTCAGACGATTTTTTCCCAACTTGTCGGAAAACACGTGGATCGGCGGAATAGACGCTGATCCACGTACTTCTGTTGGAAATGGGGCCCCCTTTCCGACAAACTCAATCCGACTTGAAAACAAGTTGGATTGAGGTGAGAAGAGGAGAGGTGCTGCGGGCGGCTGGGGAGTTGAAATCGGCGACCAGCAGGGGGAGCTGGCTGCGGGGGACATGTTGCGGTGGCGGGGGTAGGCGCTGCAGGGAGAGGTGCCTTGCTGTCCCCGGCCAGGCACCTCTCTCCCTGCAGTGCCTCCCCCCGCCACCGCAGATATGTTCCCCCGCTGCCAGCCCCTCCCGCCGGCCGCCGATCTCTGCTCCCCCCGCCGCCCGCAGCACCTCTCTTCCTGCAGCACCTCCCCCCACTGCTCCACACATGTCCCCCGCAGCCAGCCTCTCCCGCTCACGGCCGCCGATCTCTGCTCCCCTGGCCGCTGCTGTCAGCGCATCCGCAGCCGCTGACAGCAGCAGCCTGACAGGACCCTGTGTACGGCCAAATCTGACAGTCGGATTTGGACATCCATTGAATAGGGGTTGTCGGATCCATTACGACAACTGCATGTCGGAATGGATCTGTCTCTTATTGAATATACCCCTTAGTAGTAAAAGTAATGTAAGTAAACCCTGACAGCCTCCATTCCTTTTGTTAGAGAGTCAGCAAGTCAACGTTCACTATGTTGACATTCATAATGTCGATACCAGAATGTCAACAGTTATGATAACATGGTTAAAATGTCAACATAATAAATATCAACCCCTGGGAAATGTTGACATATGACATGTTGACATAGGGAAAATGTTGACTTTAGCGTTAGGGTGAGGAGTGGGTGTTTGGCTTTGTTAGGGTTAAGGAAACCTAACTAAAGCATTGTTGACATTATCACCATGATGACATTCTCATGTCGACATTCGGAATGTTGACAAAATATACTGAACTTAGCTTGATCCATTAATTACAACATTCAAGTCAAATTTCCCTCCTTAATATATTTGATTATCCTACATGTTACATTGGTCTTTTTAATGTGATACTCCCACAGGGTCATACACTGTACCCAGGGTCGCTGTTAGTGGGGGAGGGGGATGTCCATATATGTGCTCCTTCTCCATGGCCGGTCCAAGCCCCTGCCAAGCTCCCCAGTTGGCCAAGCATGTGTAATCGATACTCGCCCCACACTCCTCTTGGTGCCCCTGCACATAGTATTTCTAGCAAAAGGTGTTAGTGTTGGATGAAAGTGTTCAATAAAGAACATTTTATTATACAGCATGTTTAACAAGATTTACTGTATAGTATCAGAAATTACAAGAGATCAGATCAAATCATAGCTTCATTCAGTAAAATACAATAGAATAGCAGCATATTCTAAAGGACTGACTAGTTTTCCTTACCACTGTATCATTTATAAGGAAAAAAGGAGAGTAAGATGAATGTGTACTTCCTGTACACTAGCTAATGTACCTGGTAGTCAGGTATATTTCTCACATACAAAAGGACTAATGTTGGTCATAACTGTTCTTCTGTAACCAAGTAATGTATACATTATAAATAATTGAAACAGAATTTCCATATACATGTATACTGGGAATGAGCCATTAAAATAAATGATGCATTTGGTCGTTAAAGTGTCTAATGAATCAACATTTCTAATAGTACCTTAGCTGTAAAGTATGTTATTACTGTAAATCACTGCTGATGGTTAGTTGTTCTAAAGGGAAATACCTATAGTATCACTCAGATCAATAAACCTAACTGTAATTTATTATACAATGGCACTGCATCTCACCACTCTCAGTATGATACAGTATATCCATAAAAGTATGCCTATATTTAACATAGGAAGTAATGAGTATGAAATCACCACGAAGCCAGTAAGACTCTAAGGGGGCAAGTCAATTAGCGGAGAAGGTTGCAGAGTGCCGTCAGAACAGCAGCACACATTGCCAGTTTCCCTTATGACCTATAGAGGGCCATAGGAAATTTTGCAACATTCAGGTACTATATTCTACCATGATGTGCACATTGAATTGGGGCCAAAAGTTGGAGCCTTCTTGCTCAGTATAGGTGACGCCATGTACACTCAATAGAGACTTAAAGCTTTAAAAGACCACCTTGGTGGTTAGGGATCCAGTGTCACCATTGTGTAACACACAGTGCTTAATTTCTTGATACACATACAAAGGGGTCTATTCATGAAGCAGTGAATAGTTTGAAGAAGTGAGCCAGTGGAGAATTTGTCTATGGCAACCAATCAGCTGCTACGTATAATTTTATAGATGCACTTTCTAAATGTTACCTCAACACTGATTGGTTGCCACTGGCTCACTTTTCCACTCTTTTCACTGCTTCATGAATAGACCACAATATCTTGTTTGGTTGGACATGGGGGGTCATTCCGAGTTGTTCGCTCTGTAAAAATCTTCGCATTGCAGCGATTTTCCGCTTAATGCGCATGTGCAATGTCCGCACTGCGACTGCGCCAAGTAAATTTGCTATGCAGTTAGGATTTTTACTCACGGCTTTTTCATCGTTCTGGCGATCGTAATGTGATTGACAGGAAATGGGTGTTACTGGGCGGAAACAGGCCGTTTTATGGGCGTGTGGGAAAAAACGCTACCGTTTCCGGAAAAAACGCAGGAGTGGCCGGAGAAACGGAGGAGTGTCTGGGCGAACGCTGGGTGTGTTTGTGACGTCAAACCAGGAACGACAAGCAGTGAAATGATCGCAGATGCCGAGTAAGTCTGGAGCTACTCAGAAACTGCTACGAGGTGTGTAATCGCAATATTGCGAATACATCGTTCGCAATTTTAAGATGCTAAGATTCACTCCCAGTAGGCTGCGGCTTAGCATGAGCAAATCTGCTAAAATCCGCTTGCGAGCGAACAACTCGGAATGACCCCCATGGTTCTGTAACACTGCCACTGCATTTGGCATCTGGAAAGAAGAGGGCTTTAATGTGCTGAACCACGTTTTTGTTAAGTGTGCACTACAGGAAGTTAATCAAAAATACAATACAATGCTCTTCATATCCGGCTAGTCCAAAAAACCTCTAATGGTCCTGTCATGCTGCTTTAAAGTAGCCTGGTCCATATAAGTAGAGGTGAGATACTTACAGAGGAGGAGCATCAACTACACCATTGATGGTCTGAAAAAGACAAGAGGGTATACTTACTAAAGTGCGAGGTTATAGAAGTGGAGATGTTACCCATAGCAACCAATCAGATTCTAGCTATTATCTTCAATAAATTGCTAGATAATGATAAGTAGAATCTGATTGGTTGCTATGGGCAACATATCAACTTCTATAAACCTGCACTTTAGTAAATATACCCCCTGGAATCAAAATAAATGTAAGTTTTTATTGAAGTTCTATTAAGTACAATATGTAGAAAACAAATAAAACAACAAAGTTGTAAGAATTATGTAACAAGACAACACAATTGGACTGATTCTGATTTACGTCTTATGCTAATGCTGAGTCCAATTTTGTAAAAAACTGAGACGCCCACTTGCAGGGTTTTGTGGCGGTGCAATTCGATCTTGGAGCATCTATAGACACACCGTCGGTGCACCAGCAGACGCATCACCGAAACCTGCACCATCCCTATGGCAGGCGGCCTTTCTCATCTGACCATGGCCTCCTGTGTAAGCGTTTGTGCATCCCTGGATGCAGCCACATGCAGTGACAGATCCACAAGACACCTGCATCTGCTCAGACACTCCCCTGCTATCTCCTGGGAACGTGGTGCAGGGACATCTCTCCCAACGGGTTAAATGGGCAGTTGACCAGGGCCCCCCTCACTGGACAGATGCACCGATAGCACCCCCCGGACTGAACAGCCACACCAATAGCAAGCCCCCCCCCCCCCACTGGAGTTTGAACCATATAACCTCCCCCAAATACCCAAGCAGTAGCTCATAGCAATTCCTCCCCCCCCCCCCTTCATGCTAGAGGCTGCTGCCACAGTATAGCCCCCTGCAAGTATCCAGCCACTGCCAATAGCACATCTCGGACATCACAGCTGCCACCACCAATAGCACACACCATCCACCATTGGACAACGGGTAGGGGCCCCTGTGCATTGCTTTGCCCAGTAGCATACACTGCTGTTAAGATGTTAAGATGGCCCTGGTAACGCCCACTAAAATTCACAGACCGTGTGCCCAATTCTGTTCCTGTGCTGACAAGCGGGACACCTGAGCTGAGCCATTGAGACATGTTAGCTAGATATCAAAACTGGGAGGCCAGATAATAAAAGCACTTGAGAGTCACAATCAACCCATCACAGTCTTCTTCACAGTGCATTCCAACTGATTTGAGTTGTACATAATGTGCCTTTGTTTTTCCCATCACGGATAGTCATACCAAACACAGATTGCTTTTAAACAAAATATATCCTCTTAAAATCATTATCATTCCATTAGGTTTAGCTTTTATATGCACAGCTACAGTGTTTTCAACTATTAACCAGAACTACAGTAATTGTGAATAAATGAGTGTAATTAGTCTTGAAACCTTGCCTGCCTTGGGTACAGCATGTGATGAGACCAAAAATTTATTTTATCCACTGTTCCCGAAACACTGTGTTACCATGGTGCATCTACAGTGGTTGCAGGGTGTGACATGCGCATGAGCCTTGAGTCAAGGTGGCCCTACATTATCCACCATGCACCCAGAAAAGGGTGTTACCCGGTAGTCGCTGAGGCCATATTTTTGCCACTTACTTTGAGGCAGTATACTCTGGATTTGGCTCTGTGCTGGAGTCTTTTCTATATTCTGCAGTGGTGCCAGCATCATATCTCTGGGGTGGAGGTGGCCCATGTAAATATCTTGCTCATGGGCCACCTAACGTATTAAAATGCCCCCACTGTGCTCTGTAACATATACTACATGTTACAGCCTGTAACATGATTTATACACCGCTCAATTCTGCTGGCTATGCTGCAGTTGATACAAAACAGATTTGAAGATAGAAAGCAGAAAACTACACATGCAGCACTGGCAACGTAAGAGCCGCTTTGGAACAGAAATTTGTATTCCTGTTACTAGTTATGCTACTATCTTCCTTTCCATATAGCATTCATCTCTAAATTACAGGGACATGTTTCCCAAGTAATCAGATCCTGAGAAATGTTCCTTTCCATTTGGTACAGCTCTGGGTCTAAATGATAAACCCGCCTTTATGGATATTTATTATATCTGAATGTAACAGATCCATAGGGTCTTTCCCCCATATTAAGCTAGCTTCTTATCTACAACCATTGATTACAGTCATAGGGGTATGTTCAATTACTGTCGGATCCATTCCAACATGCATTTGTTGGAATGGATCCGACAAGCCGTATTCAATTGAGTGGCCAAATCTGACTGTCGGATTTGGCCGGTGTTCGTGCTGCTGCTGTCAGCAGCTCCCCGTGTGTGAGATCACAGGGAGCTGCTGGAGGGAGCCGCACATCACGGCACTCAGACGTGTAGCCCAGTGTTGACCGGGGAGCGCTGCAGGCAGAGAGGTGCCTGGCCGGGGGGGATGCCCGACATAAGGTACCTGCCTGCCCTGCTTCCCCTAGCCCGCCATTCCGCTCCCCAAAGCCCGCTACCCCGATCCCCATAGCCCGCCGCCCCACTCCCCCATCTCCTCACCTTAATCTGACTTTTTTTAAAGTCAGATTGAGATTGTTGGAAACAGGCCCAAAAACTGTCAAATTTGGTCCCGTTTCCGACAGAAGCACGCTGATCCGAGGCTGTTCCGCCGATCCACGTGCTTTCCGACAAGTCGAATTTCCCGAGTTGATGGAAAACTGAGAGGGGTATTGAATAGGTCGGAACCCCTTCCGACCTTAAAAAGTCGAAAACTGACATCTTTCTGACAAGACAGCAGTTTCGACTGTAATTGAATATACCCCATAATCTAGCAGAGTGTATTTCATATTACTTGTGTAAAAAAAACCTTCTTGCTACATCAGTGGCCAGAGTTGTTAAGGAGTGTCACCGGTAACCAGACATGATGTTGACAGTCACAATGTCGACACCGTCATGTCAACATGGTCATAATGTCAACATATATTGACACTGTGCATAATAACAGTCACAAAGTCAAAGTACATTTTACTATTAAGTTTAGGTTTAGGATAAAGTTAGGGATAGCATTGGGGTAAGGATTAAATAGGACTGTGTGACTTTTACATTGAACATACAGTATACTGTATACAAAATAATTACAGCAGAAAAGGACATATAGTTTTTGGACTTGGATTTTTTTGCAAACTATAATAACAGTAATTTAACCCCTATCTAAGTTTTGCAATATATTATACAGTATTATAATAATATTAAACCATAATTTTAGTTACAAAAACGTTAAACATACTTTACAAATAATAAATGGCTTCTTCCTTTGTAAAAGAAAATACAAATACGTCCAAATAGAGCAATAATACAAAAAGTCAACTTTCAATTTGTTCAGAGAAGGGCTGCCCTTGTTCATCTCAGATGAGGAGATACAATTGGGCCATGGTCTTTGACACAGTGATTTGCGCCTGACATTTGATACAGAATTTCATACAGAAAATGTAATTTACATGGCAACACTGTGAGCTACTGTCCCACTTGGAAACAGCATTTTGGGAAGTCACTTTTCCTTTTGGAGAAGCTTATTTCAATTCTAGCTCCCATGGCTAAATGTTCTTGATAAGGTTGGCTTCAGGTTGGGCACCTGGGCTCCTGGTGCCAGTGTATAGAAAACTCATGGATAGGTAGGCTGCTGCACACATATAATCCAGACTTGTCTTCATTACTTTAGTAGCCAAGCAGCAAAAAGACTGTATCATGAGTTATCATGTACCTTATAGTTAAAACTAAAATGAATAGCAACAAATGCAAAGTTAAATTAGTTTGCTGTTTCTTTAATGCTGATTTGTCAGCCCGCACAGCTATTGTAGATTCACTCTTGATAAACAACTTATGAAACAAAACTTTTATTTGTGAGCTATGAAGTGCAGTATTGATGAGAAGTACCCTGCCCACTGCAGTCTGCTCAATAGGAGCCAACATTCAGCCTCCTACAGCCTGTGGTCTGAACAGCTCATATTTAGAATGCCTGCCTCTTATACAAAGGACTTTCTTTGTTAAACATGAGACCATGTGCGTTTCGGCCTTATGACAACCTGTGAGAGATGAAAGTAAGCTCAGTACACTGCTTCTTGACAAGGTCGGTGTTATTTTGCTTTGCAGAAACAGTTTTAGGACTTTTCAATCTCTCCAGGAACTGCATCCAGAAATATCTCATTCATTTAAATACGGTTTATGTTAGAAATAGGAGAAAGAAAGCAGACGTGTTGCTGGATGGAATGCCAAGCCTAATGGCTGTTTTACATAAGATAGCCATGACAATTTCTGCATTCATTCAACTTCAGGCTATTTAACTCTTTAGATATAAAATGCTGGCTAGAAAGTGATTCAGTGTTCTCGAAGTCAAACTCTACTGATGGTCACATACTATCCCGATCAGATCAAATTCTATCTGTATAAACAAGATTAAAGATGCAGCATTGGAGAATGTGTCATATCCAGACCAGGGCAGCATCGGGACAGTGACCCGTCGGGCTGGTGGAGGAGGTCATGTGACTGCCGGTCAGCTGACCGGCGGTCACATGAATACCACCCGTATGCCTATATTAAGCATTAATGAATTGACTTCCAACGTTAAATATCTTGCACACTGACTTCTTAAGCCCACTTCATGAACAACATTCCTGACAATTTTCTAGAAATGTATATGTGATCATATAATCTATACTAATGATCCCCAACTTGTTTCAGCCTAGTACCCCCTTCTGCAAACTATTTGGTGAAGAGTGGATCTCTAACTATCCAGAATCTCTAATAATAAAATAATTTGAAAATCAATGCACATTTTTCAGCAGTATTCAAATGAAATAGAAACATTTCAAAGTTAGAATCTCACTGTGTGGATAATGGGGGTAATTCAGACCTAATCGCTCTCTAGTGTTGTTTTGCAGTCCAGCGTTCGCATAGTCGCCACTCACCGGGGAGTGTATTTTAGCTGTGCAAGTGTGCGATCGCATGTGCAGCCGAGTGGTACCAAAAAATGTTGTGCAGTTTCTGAGTTGCCCAGAACTTACTCAGCCGCTGCGATCGCTTCAGCCTGTCCGGGGCTGGAATTGACGCCAGACACCCGCCCTGCAAACGCTTGGACACACCTGCATTTTTCCAACCACTCCCAGAAAACGGTCAGTTGACACCCACAAACGCCTTCTTCCTGTCAATCACCTTGCGATCGGCTGTGCGAATGAATTCTTCGTAAAAACCCATCGCACACCAATGATCCGCTTTGTACCCGTGCGACTGGCCTGCGCATTGCGATGCATACGCATGCGCAGTTGTGACCTGATCGCATCACTGCAAAAAACGCTAGAGAGCGATCAGGTCTGAATTACCCCTCATGACAGCCAGGCTGCAGAAATGAATTTGCGGGATGATCCACCAACCGCAGACGCCTTTCCCAGAACTACTATCATTCACTGCTCCTTAGTTAGCCCAGTAGTTTAGAGTTTCTAACCTCTCTGTAAGATAAAGGAGTTGTGACACATTAACACAATGGAGCAACACGCAGACTGGACAGGATAGACAAACACAATCAGAATTGTCGGGGACAGGCTGGATCGCTGTGCAAAACAGAACAGCAGGCTCAAGATTGAGGCAATGGATCTTGGCAGGCAGATATCCAGTAACAGGGTCAAAGGAAAGGCGGCAGTCAAATGGAGGTCTAAGAAACATAGCAGTAGTCATACAGAGCAAATTAGAGTCCAATATCTCACAATGAGCACATCACACCTAACTGGCAGGAAAACCCAGAAAAAGGCAGATCAGAACAGCAAACATAATAAGGGCGCTTACACATAAAGCTTCCATGGGGGTCAATTTTCCTTGGAGTGGCCCCTTTTACACGCCTTTAATTTTTAACTTAAAATTCTATTTGACATGCGAACAGCAGTTATACATAGCTGCACATTAGGCCAGCTCTATATGCTTTATTCTTCACATCCAGTGTTTGTCCTAGTCATGTTGCCTTCATTTTGTAATATTGCTAGAATAGACCAATTTCTTACCATGCAACTAAAACTCTTACCGATTCCCTGATCATCTCCATCATCCGCTACTGCAACCTCTTCCTATCTGACATTCTCCTCACCCATTTGTTAAAGCATTTGTTAAATTAAATACTCTTCTTCACATTCTCTTATATCTACCTCTGACCTACTGTACATCTTGCCTCTGATCACCACTTCTCACTACTGCTAAATACATATAAAATTACCTACCATACACAATCAGACTTCACAAATTTAAATGGGCTCTGAAAACACATGACTATATTTGATAGAGCTTACCGTATTCCCATCTATGCTACTGACAACCAAATCCAAACCAGATACATAAAATGTAGAAACAGAATATTCCATTCAAGGTTAGATTATATTTTCACATCAATAACATATTCAGAATTATGGTAATAAATAGGTACCTAATTCACATAATGAATATTTCCAGTGTGTTTCAGTTCTAAAAGGGACAGATTTATTGTTCAGAAATTTAAGGTAATTATGTTAGGGTTACAAAAGCATCATATAGTAGGAGTGTCAGGAACAGTATTCTCACATGTAATAACTTATAAGCATTCAGACCAGTGGCGGATTTTACCTATGGGCTGCAGGACTGCAGCCCCCTCAGATAAAATCCACCACCTCAGCTCAGTGAGTCAAATGCAGTCTGTGAGATTGCTCTGGCTACACTGTGACTGGCAGTGACTTCCTATTGGAATTCCTACCTGCCAGTCTCCTGCAGGACAAGCAGTCCTATTGGGAGGTGTTTCCTCCTCCCAACACTGCCAGAGCGGGCTGTGATTAGCAGAGAGCTGGCTTCCTATAGGAAGCCACTCTCTGCCTCATCAGCCCTAGCCTGCTTCAATGGACTGCAGCTGATGCAGTCCATAGAAGCCGGGTTTTGGCGCATGAGTACTACCGCCGACACTACTGTGCATGCGCCGGTCCCGGAACCTGTCAGCTATATTGTACGGGTATTGGAACCCGACCAGTGGCATGAGCAGGCAGCGGGGACAAAGCAGCAGGGACCCGGAAAACGGCCAGTGGCAGCCCCCCTCCATTGTGGTAGGAGTCACCGCTGATTCAGACCAAGGACCAATAGCTTCACTTGTAGCAGTTGTTTTTCCAGTAAAGCAAAACACTCTTATACCCCTTTCATATTGCACAAATAGCCCGGTATATTTGCGGGTCAATGCGGGTCTAGGTGCAGTGTGAAAGGGGTATGTTCCAATTTCCCGGGTCACCTGACCTGGTATTTCAACCCAGGAATAAAGCAGGGTTATTCCCGGGTTATTACTGGGTCAGGTGTGGTGTGAACGTGTTACCCTGGTCGGTGCGATCCGGGACTCGTTAACACTATGAAGGAGGCAGCATGGAGATGATCTCATCTCCAAATGTCGCCTCTGCACCTGCCCCCTATGATATCAGCTCCGCCTCTGCCCCCACTCCCAATGGCAATATGCCAGGTTGGGTTGCCAGTCTGAAAGGGATCTCATGGCGGGTCGCACACAGGAAGGACCAGTGTACAATTCCCGGGTGCGACCCGTCATTGCGATGTGAAAGTGGTATTACTGGTACTCAGATATAAGAACTTCAGTGACAGCTTGTCATGGCAGATACACTGTAACTGATAACATTACACTTAACTAGACAAGGTATAACAATCAGCACTTGAAATACAAGGGTGGTTCAATAAGTCAGGTAACAAGACCTCTCACGTGTGTAATGTTCTCTAGTAGTATGAGTTCTGTGTCTAAAGGGCACATCAACTGCTGAAATTCATCGCCAACTTATTGAGGTGTTCGGTGATAATATCATGTCATGGAAACAGGTTTGGGTTTGGTGCACTGCCTTTGATAATGCCAGGCCACATGCATGAGTGCCCTGACCTGGCACCAAGTGATTTCCACCCCTTTGGACCCTTGAAGAAGCAAAAAGGAGGGGGAGTTTGTACTGCGCACCCTATTTTTAAATATAATAAGAAAGAGATGCTATCATGCTGAGGCTTCTAGTACCATAGAGGAAAAAGAAAAGGCAGGTGCATACTCTGTACACTAAGAAAATTAAAATAATTTTGATCAACTCTTACAATTAACATGGGGGCTGATCAGAGGCGTCACCGGGTGTGGTGACACCCGGTGCGCACCCTTCATATGCAAAAAGGGGGCGTCGTCACAAAAGAAAGGGGGTGTGGCCTTGTGGATCATCACTCCGGGGGCATGCCCAGCATCTCCGGAGATGCTGTACTGTACTGGGCTGCCGCTGGAGACTGTCTGCAGTGCTGTCGGCTCCTCTGTTATGACAGGAGCCAGGTGCTGTAGCTGAATTTCACACTGCAGCACCTGGCTCCTGTCACTGCAGAGGAACCCACAGATTGGTGTCACCCCTTCTAGGCGTCACACCCGGGTGCGGGCCGCACCCCCCCGCACCCGCCTTGTGACGCCACTGGGGCTGATTCAGACCTGATCGGTGCTGTGCATTTTTGCACAGCAGCGATCAGGTCTGAAGTGCGCATGCTCAGGCACCGCAGTGCACCAGCTCATGCCAGACAGCCGACGGCTGTCGTAGCTCAGCGGTCGCCTCTGCCTGATGTTCCACATGGCTCAGCCTGTCCAGACTTTGTTTTTGCTTGATAATATATGGATAAAATAATATCGTATCCATAAGAGAATTATTCATGTTACTGTATTTGCCACCTTAATCAGTACATAATGATTGCCCTCATTGTAAGTGTACTGTTTCCTCAGCTATGATTGGCCAGATAACTCATACAGCATGCCTTTTATACACTCAGGTTCAGTATGATTTACATATAGACGGGATGCAGGCAGTTAGAATACCGACAACAGCATCCTATCCATCAGAATCCCGACAGCCCCCTCTAAAGTCCCCTAACGCTCCTTTGCCCCCTACCCTAACCCTCCCTTGTGGGTTCCTAAACCTAACCCTTCCGGGTGGTGCCTAACCCTAACCCTCCCGGGTGGCCCTCTCTTCTTAGCTGCCTTAACCTAACCCTCCCTGCTTGATGCCTGACCTCAACTTCCGCTTCTGTGTGCCTAAACCTAACCCCCCCCCCCCCTTCCGGTCCCTAACACTAACCTTCCCGGCCCTGCACACCCTTCTCCAGCCTAAACCTAACCTCCCCCCCACCCCACGCCAGTGAGTCCTGCTGTTGGGATGCTGGCTGTCGGTATTGTGATGCCGGTATCCCATGCACCGTCGGTATCTAGACGCAAGGATTGCGTACTCCTTCAGGATCCTGGCGTCAGTATATTGACCGCCGGGATCCCATCTGTTGGGAACTGCTTCCCTATATACTCTCATCTATCATTTTTCTATGTGGTTTTGATAGTGATTATATCTGTTTGCAAATTCACTGTATGATAAACTTGGTGGTCTCTATACTTCATAAAGAAAAAAGGATCAGGCGGTGATGTGTTTATCGGAATATTTTAAACTGGCAGTGTTTTGTCAGTTTGTCTGCAGTTCTGACTTTAGTAAATAAAGCACATTAAAAAATGCAGATATAAAGACAAAAAAAGGTCAGTCTTCACAAACAGCTGATTTTTTGCCTTTTTAGTGTTGTCACAAAAAACAAAACAAAGAAAAACAATACAAAGCAAAAAAGCAAACATACAGAGCATCCTCATACAACTAGCCTCTATATGTCAAGCAGCTTGAAATGTCTGGTGTGTGTGTGAGCATCCAGGTCCCATGCAATTCTGCTAATTCATGCAATTCGAGCGTCTTGGAGACTGCTGATTCATTTGGTATATGACACTTGTAGCCAGGATGCCGAATGTCAGTATACCAACATTGGCATCCCGAGAGGTGGAATGCCATCAGGGGGACGAGCGCAACGAAGCCCTTTGTGGGCTCAGTGGTGAGCTAAACTCACTACAGGTTCTATTCACGGGTTCTGTCCACGACACCCATAGAGGGGGAATCACCTACGTTGCGGTATGTTAACCCAGTCGGGATCCCATATCTTGTGGAATCTGTTTAGAGACCCATGGCTAGTATACATAAACTCTCTTGTTGCATGGTGGTGCAGTATTAACTAGTATTGTCCACTTATTCACTGCAGGGGTTGCATTCACCAGCCAAGACCTGGCAATAATAACTTTATTCAGAGTTACCAGGATAAGTGCATATTTATATATAATTGTGGAAAGGTATTCCTTCAAATTAAGGGCAATCAAAAAGGTTTTTGGACAGTGTAACAGATGCATCTCCAGACCTGTCCACAGGAATTAGCCACTTTAAACAGTCCCATAAAAGGAGACAAATGAACAACCCACTAGCCCACATTTAGGACATTCTGGCATACTCTAAACACCCATATGAAATAGACTGTCCAATGTGCAGTAAACCCTATGAAGACTGTGTAAATGGACCTGTTGGAACCTAGCACATGCTGAAATATCTTTGATGCTACCCAGCATATAAAACCACTCCTCAGCCAGCAGGCTACTTACATTTTCCTCCCACCAAGCTCTAAAAAAACAGAAAATCCTGTGAGTGTACCAATGGATTAATTGGAGCTTATTAAGTAGATATTAATTTGGAGGATACAACATGTGTGAGTAAAATTTTAACAGGAGTGGCACTCATCACCGGTGGAGAATCCACAAACTATACCAACAGGGCATGTGTCAGCTGTAGGTAATGATAAAAAGCAGATTTAGGGATTACAGGTTGATCAAGGTTTTTATCCTGCCTTCCATAAACATCTGTCCTGATCTGAAAACGCCTTAACGGACCCAAGAAGTATGTCCATCAAATTTGCCCAATTCAAGGTTTCTAGTATTGGCCCACAAGGGAACAACAGGATCAAAGCCTATCCCATTAAGAACGGTAGAGACCCTGCTCCAACTGCCTGTTGTAACAATTGAGCGAGAGTCTTGGTGCTGTACCCCACCAAGAGAAACTGTAAAGGAGTTAAAGAGGGCCCCACCTGCTCAGTGCCTCAGGAGGAGAAGTCCCTATACACAAGACTAAATGGACAATTGTGCTGTTCCTCATATATTTGAAGACTGGGGAGGGCTAACCCACCAGAGCACTTATGTCTAGTTAGTGTCCTTTTGGCTTTCTTATCACCCCAGATGAACAAAGGGACCAGACTCTTAATAAGGTGGAAATTGGAAAATGTGATATTTTGTCTGGCAGACATCTTAAAGCTAATTAATGCTACCATAAAATGGAGGTTTTTTTTTTCCAGATGTGTGACTTAGGTTTAAATGAAGCAGTTACAGGGTCCAAACAAAGGGGGACATGTACTAAGCAGTGATAAAAGTAGAGAAGTGAGCCAGTTGCTCTGTAAACTTCTTATAGTATGCAAATTATAAATGTTATGTCAATGCTGATTGGTTGCCATGGGCAATTTCTCCACTGGCTCACTTCTCCACTTCTATCACTGCTTAGTACATCTCCCCCTAAGTCTCACATAATCAGAAGTATGACTAGTGACCCATATACCCAAATACTGTACCTAAATTGTAGGGTTCAAACAGGTAGCTGAGAAAAAGAGTCAGACAGATGAATACACCCACTAAGAGGGAAAATATTAGAACTGCTCCAATTTATACGTAGACCAGAAAAGGACCCAAATACATTTACTATATCTGGCAGGGTACTCAGGGATCCGTGAGCATTAGATAAAAATAAAAGCAGGCCATCTGCATAAAATGCAATCTTGTCAGTTGCTGTCCCCAGAGTGAGGCCACAAATACTGGAGTAGGAGCGAATAAGACATGACAAGGGTTCAATGGCGAGATAAACTGCTGTTTAGTCATTTTACTCGTTAGTGATAATAAGGGAAACAAACTGAAGCGTTATTACGTGTTTTTATGAGAATATACTTTATGTAGAAGTAATTTTTGATGGGTATGTAAGAATTAAAGTATACAGTTAGAGGTCACACAGTGAAGTCCATTGTCCCCTATTGCATCTATAGGTGTAATGGAACCAGGTGATGCATGTTCTATTGATGAAACTTTAGTTTAATTAATTTTAGTATAACTTCAGAATACTAGGTGGGAGCAGCTTATATGTTTATAACCTTTTAGAGTGACCAGTTATTTTTAAGGAATCCCTTTTGAGTAAAATTATATCAGACTAATTAGTCTTATTATTGCGCCTGAAAGTTTATGCACAAGCGGACATAGATAAAAACTATTTTTTTTTAGTACATTATTTGTTCGTTTGTGTATATAGTACCTGTAAAAAGGGAAATATAACATGTTCTATTGATCCCTGGTAGTGCAGGGAGTTTTTTGAGACTTAGGTACTGTAAGTATATGAAGAACAATGGCAACAATTACTATAGCAAAATTATTACCTGTGATTCTTTGTGGGGCCTCTGCTTTTAGACCGAATTGTAGGAAAAGTGAAGTGAAATGCTTTGATGGAGAATGTGGTTTCCGAGGAATAAAAGTGTTTGGCATAAGCTTAGATGAAGATCTGAATGGGCGTGAAAGTTGGAAACAGATTGGAAACAAAATTGTAAGAAAGTTGGATGTTTGCCATAGTGAACAGAGAATTCAATCAACGCAAACATTTACATCCAATCTTTTCTTTGTTGTAATATTGCATTTCTTGTTTTATAAGGGTGCTAGAATGGTGTGAGTGACAAGAGACGTGATGAAAGGAGAGGTGCGTTAGAGTTTCCCAAAGTAGAAATATATATGAGTTCAAACTGTTTCATGTTGGTTATACTCTCAGTTGGGGACCAGAGCAATTCACCACAGACAGTTATGTACATGTCCGGAGGGTTGATGTGTACTGTAAGGTGAAATGGTGTCCGATATATTTGAAAAGACCAGTGTCATTTATGTGACCAAAATAAGTTGTACAAAATAAAAAAAATAAGTGAAGCAGCACAAGTTGGAATGTGCAAATAAAATAATTTAAATAAGAAAGAAAGCTATGTACTGTATGTTACGACGGAATGAAAGTAAAAGGGAAAGAAATTAATACAAATAGGATGTCTAGCCATCAGAACGATGTGCCATACATAAGCAAGCATTGGGTATTGACAGTGACACAGAAGAGAGATATATGAGTGATCTATTGTTCTCCTAGGGAGGTGTGTCAAGGGTGTGAGAGAGTTATTTAAATATTTTGGAAATGTGGACTGGTGTAAGCGACATTTAAAAGTTTGGCAGTTTTAGGTAAGACTGGTGTAAGCTTTTTACTTTTAGAAGCAGTATTGCTGAGGCTGTGGTGCATATGGGCTCCTGGGTCCAGGGGGGCCCACACCGCACACACTGCACCCATATATTATACTTACCCCTCCAGAGTCCCGCGATGGCGGCCCTGCACTGCGGACAGAAATCACTCGGAAAATGGCCGCTGCAGCCATTTACAAGTGGTTTGCGCATGGACGCAGTGACGTGCGGTGGGGTGAGGCAGGTGAGGCAGAGCCTTTCCTGCCATACTATCATTTGAGCCAGAGTTTTAACTATATAAAGTGTATTAAAAATACAAAGAATATGTTTTAAATATCTTCTTTGTATTATTCTAATAAGTTTTATAGCCAAAACTCTGGAGTAAAAAGTCTATGACAGCTGAGGCAGTGCCTCCCCTGCCTATCTTTTCCACACATCTCTTATCAAAACTCACCAAATTTCCAGAAGTAAATACTGCTGCAACTGTGTAAAATGCCCAGATGTACCCTTGGGCTCATATATTGTGTGTAAATCTTGCTCTGGTGCTAGCCAGTGCCTCCTGAGCCATTTAGCTCAACGCACATCTATGCGACTGGAGATATCCCTGGGAACAGGTAGCAGGCCCCATGTTCCCGGAGACCTACGCATGCGCAGTAGACTCTGGCACAGCTCTTTTTGATGCTCCGGCTGCTGCAGCAACACTCTTTCTGCCCCTCAGGCAATTCTGGGACATTATTTTCATTGAAGCATAGTGGGATTATCAGGTCTGGGATGGCAGTTCTAGAGTATTATTTTCCTTGAGGCATTGGGGTATTATCAAATCGGGGTGGGGGTATCACATTTGGGGCATTATTTTCATTGAGGCATTGGAAAATTATCAGGTCTGTGGGGGGTCACATTTGGGGCTTTATTTTCATTAAGGAATTGGGGGTTGTGAGGTCAGGTCAGTTGTGGCATATATAGTGTTTTCCATTTATTTGAGACCTTATAATCTATATTCTTCACCACGCATACACAATAGGGTTAATTATTGTTGGGAGCAAATTAACCTGGGGAGGAAACCAGAGTACCCAGAGGAAACCCATGCAAGCACAGGGAGAATATACAAACTCCACACAGTTGGTGGGAATTGATCCCATGACCTCGGTGCTGGGAGGCAGTAATGCTAACCATTATACCTCTATATTGTTGTTGCAAGCCTTTGCACACACTGACCCTATTTTAAACAAGGGGGGCACCCAAAAGAAAAATTTTGCCCTGAGCTCCATAAGGTCTCTAACCGGCCCTGTCACCAGTTTAGGATTTTTAAATATTGTTTCTATTCAAATATAACATGCCACCACATATTTACTAGACCCCCAATTCAGTACAGGGGAGGGAGCTCCAAATAATACCTTTGCTCTGGGCAACATGGCACCTAACTACACCTCTGTATGTATGAGGGACGTGCGGTGGGTATGTATGACATGTGAAATGTGTGATACGGTATGCTAAAATGTATGTATTTCTGAAAGATGACTGTAAGAATGACATAAGGTGGTGTTATGAATGTTACATGTGTTTACCTGCGAGGGAAAGGAGGTGATTGGTAGGAGCTCTGAGTGAGAGGCGGGCAGGAACAGATTACCTGGGCCCGGCCTGTCTGAAAGGCCCAATGGTGGCACGCACATTAGGATCAGTACATATTATTCAGAGTGGGGCTAAGCCAAGCCAGGGATGTCTCATGTGCGTATAATGGGAATTTTGAAAGCGTGTCAGTGGAAGCAGGCTTTGTTATCAGATGCATAGTGGCTTCCACAGAGATCTTAATCAGATGGAGACACTGCATCTGCCATAGACTGGTTCACGTGTTGATATTGGCCATGATGGTAGACTATCTTTAACCAGCGGTGGTTCTACTGTATACAGGGATGTAGAAAACTGGCATATAAGGGAGTGCACTCTCTGGCGCATGCTAATACACAAGGGGAAGGTGGAAACTAGCATTACCATAGTACTAGTAGTATCACATCAGCAACTCCACCAATGGGTACTAGTGTGGAGCCACTAGCGTCCATCTCTGAATCAGGCCCCCTATGTGCAATGCACAGGGACCACCGAACAGTACAGTGTAAGAAGCATGGAGACCATAGCACCTTATTTTGGCTCCAGTGATTGCAGATACAGGGCTGAATTCAATTAGCCGTGAATCACCGTTTTCACTGAAAGCAAATTGCGAAAAGTGTCTATTCAGTTGTCGGTGAAAACTTATTTGCTATAATTTTACCATGAATTTCAATTCAGCAAGATGGACAGTTGGGAAAAATACATATTTTAAATTAAAAATGTCAGGCTCTGGTTCAGAACCCTTGGGACACCCCCCTGAATGACTAATTAGGCACTTGGAATTTGTTAATTATTTTTAATTGGCCAATAATGACATGTCATTTTTGGGTTGAAAAAATGCAAAATTATGGAAACTGGGGCACAAGGTATGGGATAGGTATCTTGGGGTTCTTTATGAGTAGGACAATTGTTTTTATACTTGCAGGTGGGAGTAATCGGTCTGTTTCCACTTTTCCCCTAAAATGACTCAAATATGTACCCATTTTTATGTCCCCCAAATGTAATTTTAGCACTTATTTTGCTGGAAAAAAATAGCTTTCTATAATTTTTTTACATAAAAAAAAGCATATAACAGACATTTGACCCAATTTAAGTACCAAAAATACTTTTATTATAACCAATAACAAACTTGTATACTGCTATCCAATGTTAGTTTAACTTCTTTTGGGGGTATAGACAGATTTACCCATTTTTCACTTTTAACTTTCGGCAACAATTTTCATGGTAATCCTGTTTTTGCTAATTTGCAAATCAGCATTTGTAGACCTATCCTACCTCAGCCTATCTATAGTATTTCCAGTGTTTTTGAGATTTGATATACAGAAAACATACTGGGTCTATTCTTAACATGCATGTCATCATAGAGTAACATTGGGAAATTGTTTGGACGGTTTCTAAATTGCTGGTTTTTGCCAAGGACAAGTTATACTGTGGAACGTCTGATTCATGTTTCCCAATTCAAAACTAAAATGCATTTCAAAAACTATACAAAATGTGTATATTTCTAAACCAGTTATCTGAGAAACTGACTCATTGGGGATTTTAACTTCTTCATTGCTGCGGACTAAAGGGGTCATTCCGACCCTATCGCTCGCTGCACTTTGTCGCAGTGCAGCTATCGAGTCGGAACTGTGCATGCGCTGGCGCCGCAGTGCGCCGGCGCATGGCAGCCATCATTGCCCAGCGATTGCCTCTGAGACAGAGGCGGTTGCTGGACGGGAGAGGGCTGGATGGTGGCGTTAAGCCTCCGTTTAGGGGGCGCGGTCCGGACAATGCAGGCATGGCCGGACCATTGGGGGGGTGGGCCACGGCGGTTGCGTGACGTCTCACGCAGCCGCTGCAGCCAGTGGCAGTGACAATCAACTCCCGGCCAGCCGCAGGAGCTGCGGCTGGCCGGGGCGGGCTAGCCGTGTGCTGGGCGTCCCCCCGCATGTCAGGGAAGATGATCGTAGCTATGCTAAATTTAGCACAGCTACGATCAACTCAGAATGACCCCCCAAGCTAACACGTGTTATAGGAGCTTGTCAGTTTTCTTTATAAATGTCCTATACTGTTTTCAAGGAGTATAAATACTTTTAAACTGTAGCTTTCTATAGAAAATACATAATTGAAACCTTCTGTTCTCTCAGATTTGCAACAAAATAAACCTTTCAGTGAACTGTCAAGATAATTTAATACATTGCTGAGCATAAACAGTATTCGATGTTGCTGACATTCATTCTCTTGTTTTCCACCTAGTAAAGCGTTATCTTTACCCAATATAGTAATAAAGCCAACATTTCTAGAAGAATTACTAATAAGACAATGGACTTGCTTGCTGTAACTACTGGTAGACACCTATTAGCAAGAGAATAAGGTGGCACCGTTAAATTGTATATTCACCAAAAATTAAATTTTATTTTTAGGTATGTGGTAAAGCATGTATATATTATTACAATTTATTTGTAATGCACCACAACATGTCCACAGCGCCACACAGTATACATATAGAAACATCTCTTTGTAACAGTAATTATCAGAGTATAAGTACAACAGACCCTGGCTGACCATATAATAGTACATAGCATAGGCGGCAAACATTAATATAATACCACATGGTTAAATAGATAACAGGGGCAAGCATAGCGCAACTTACTGAAACTAACAGGAGAATAGAAAGATGAGTCGCTGGTGGGAATCCTTTTCAGTATATACAGTAAGTTGTCTTTAACCCTTTACTTTTTTGGACACTCTTTTAATGCTTGTATTTTTGTATTTTTACTGTACAAATATTCAGTTTTTTACATGCATACTGAACTTGAAAATATACTGTATTAATCCTGGTAGTGACCCAATATTATGACTCTTGAAGTATAATGCTCCTGTCCCTCTTCTAGGTATAATGTATAAATATGTATGGAAAATTGTATGCTACATTCATCAGTTGTTTCTCAATTGTACTTACCCTTGAGCAACCATTCAAATCTCTTATGATCAGAAGTATGTAGGAGTGGCGTATATGATCTCTTTATCTGTTTATTATTTGTTGCTCAAAATATGGTTCTGCGTCTTAAGTTACACATCTTACAAACGGCTGCTGTAACTTTTATTCAGAATATTAAAGTAGAGAAGTCATGCTGTGAATTTATTAATATATCTATTCAATTGTCGGTGAAAACATATTTGCGGTAATTTTACCGCAAATTTAAATTCACCATCTCTAAGCAGATGAAATGTTGGGAAAATCCTTATTTTAAGTTAGCTTTGGTTCAGAACCATTGGCGTTTCTATAATGGGTGCAGTGGGGTATATGATCTCTTTATCTGTTGATTATCTGTTGATCAAACTATGGTTCTGCATCTTAATTTACACATCTTACAAACGGCTGCTGTAACTTGTCTTCAGAATATTAAAGTAAAGAGTCATATTGTGAATTTGTTACTACATCTAATACAGTGTCCAGCTAGCAGATGTAAACCCAGAATTTTGTACTTATTAATTATACAGGTACCACTCTGATAACTCTCCTCTCCTGTCTTTCTATTAACTTTTGAAGAAAGAGCTGAATCCATTTTTTTTCTACTGGTGCCCACATAATTAACAAATTCCAGAAAGTATGGTGTACAACTATTTCATGCTTTATTCTGGGTGATTAACTGTAATAAACAATTATCTCTTCTTCTTGTCCAGGAAATTAAGACTCAAACAAGTGATGAACGTCGATGGTTTGAAAAATATGCTTTTTCTGCTGCAATGCAGAATGAAAGGTGAGACATTATTATGCTTTATATATATAGTGCCAGCAATTTAAAGAGAATAATGACTCACTGATATCCTGTCCCATTGGAGAAACACACACTGGCAGGGGTGGATCCAGAAGAAAATGATAGGGGGCAAGTACATTTGCGTGTGGATTCGGTGCATGTGAGGTACAGGGTGCAGTGTGCAGGGGGCAGCGTTTCAGGGGCAGGGGGCAGCATGTGAGGGTCAGGATGCAGTGTGTGAGGTGCTGGGTACAGGGGGCAGCGTGTGAGGGGCAGGGGGCAGCATGTCAGGGGCAGGGGGCAGCGTGTGAGGGGCAGGGTGCAGCGTGTGAGGGGCAGGAGGCAGCGTGTGAGGGGCAGGGGCAGCGTGTGAGTGGCAGGGGCAGCGTGTGAGGGGCAGGGTATAGGGGGCAGTGTGTGAGAGGCAGGGTGCAGGGGGTAGCGTGTGAGGAGCAGGGGGCAGGGTGTGAGGGGCAGGGGGCAGCGTGTGAGGTGCAGAGGGCAGGAGGCAGTGTATGAGGGGCAGGGGGCAGGAGGCAGCGTGTGAGGGACAGGGTGTGAGAGGCAGGGTGCAGTGTGTGAGGGGCAGTTGGCCCCCAGTAATAATGTCCCCCAGTAGTTTGCCCCCAGTAATTATGTCCTCCCGTAGTTTGCCCCCAGTAGTAATGCCCCCCAGGAGTTTGTCCCCAATAGATGACCCCCTCAGTAGTGATGCCCCCCAGTAATAATTCCCCCAGTAATAATGTCCCCCAGTAGTTTGCCCCCAGTAGATGCCCCCCAGTAAAAATGTCCCCCAGTAGCTGCCCCCAGTAGTAATGCCCCCCAGGAGTTTGCTCCCAATAGATGACCCCTCAGTAGTAATGCCCCCAGTAGATGCCCCCCAGTAACAATGCCCCCAGTAGTAAAACCCCCAGTAGATGCCACCAGTAATAATGTCCCCCAGTAGTAATGCCCTTAATAGATGACCCCCCAGCAGTAATGCCCCAGTAGATGCCCCCCAGTAATAATGCCCCCAGTAGTTTGCCCCAGTAGTAATGCCCCCCCAGTAGTAATGCCCCTTGTTGATGCCCCCCCCAGTACTAAGGTCCCCCCGTAGTTTGCCCCCAGTAGATGCCCCCGCTGCACTAAGGAAGAAGAAAAAATCATACTTACCGAGCCCCGTTCCAGCTTCCAGACCTCTGCAGTTCTCCCCCTCTCTGGGCGTCCGCTCCTCAGTCAGCACTATGAGAGAGACGTCATGACTGATGTCTCTCCCATAGCGCACGCCGCACAGTGACAGCGCCGGAAGCCGGAGCTCAGTACTGAGCTCCTGCCTCCGGCTCACATTGAGGAGAGACGGGCGCCCGCTGGTAACACAATCTCAGCGGGCGCCCGTCATCTCCCTGTGCGGCGCCGGGGACACATAGATTTGGGGCCACAAATGACAGGGGGGCACGGGCCCGAGTGCCCCCCCTGGATCCGCCACTGCACACTGGGGTACATTTTGTTAAAAACAAAGTACAGTACCACCTGATTTTCAGGAGCCTCCCAGTCGTTCTGAGAGAGTAGGCAAGTATGACTTGCAATATTGTCCAGTGTGTATGCAATGAACGAAGAACGATGCGTGCCCCCGCCCGTCATCAATGATGGTTTTTATCTTCTGAAAATGCAGCTTAAGTTAGCCTATATCGTTTACTTAAAAGTGTATATCATTAAGTGTGTAAGTGATGAACGATGAACAACGGACGATATGAACGATTTTTTTCAATAATAGACACTCCCCTGACATTCCTCAGCGCCATTTTATGTTGACTGCAAGGAGAAAGCAAGCAAAAACTGAGCTCCTGCTTATTTAAAGCCACTGGCCACCAATGTGTATAGCCTGCACCCACCCCACTACCCACCAATGTGTAGCATGCATGCACCCACTGCCCACCAAATGTGTAGCATGCATTCACCCACTGCCCACCAATGTGTAGCATGCATTCACCCACTGCCCACCAATGTGTAGCATGCATACACCCACTGCCCACCAATGTGTAGCATGCATGCACCCCCTGCCCACCAATGTGTAGCATGCACTCACCCACTGCCCACCAATGTGTAGCATGCATACACCCACTGCCCACCAATGTGTAGCATGCATTCACCCACTGCCCACCAATGTGTAGCATGCATTCACGCACTGCCCACCAATGTGTAGCATGCATTCGCCCACTGCCCACCAATGTGTAGCATGCATACACCCACTGCCCACCAATGTGTAGCATGCATTCACCCACTGCCCACCAATGTGTAGCATGCATTCATGCACTGCCCACCAATGTGTAGCATGCATTCACCCACTGCCCACCAATGTGTATCGCATGCACCCTAATTACTAGTGTTCCAGACAATGCTAGCAGTATCGTTCATCGTTCAAATCGTTTGAAAAATCGTTCAGTGTGTATGCACAATATCTTACATCAAGTATGCCTGGAAAGCTCAAGGTAAATCTTCCACCAATATCTTTCATAGTTCATATCTTCTAGTCTAGTGTGTATGGGCCTTAACTTGTATTCAAAGGTTTACAATGTTACTACTGTGCTGCTTTGTAATATTTTACGTTATGACTTAAATACAAAATTACATTTGTTGCAAATTTACTTTAAAGCTTTAAAGTGTCGTTTCTAACATTCACACTGTGCCCAACACCAATCTAGCCTAAAGGTGTGTACACACGGTGAGATAAATCTGTAAGATTGTGACTATATAGTCAAAATCTTATGAAAAGTTAGTGCATATCTCATGGTGCTAGGCAGCTTGCGATACAGATTCGATCCCGATGCGCGCTCCAGTGGGGTCGGTATCGTAAGGCTAGATAGACTGTGCAGGCAAGTCAATCTTGACTATCTAGTGTACTATCTAGTATAAAGTATAGTCAAAATTGGCACTTAGTCAAAATCGTACATAGACAACATCTCAGGTACAGATCTGTACTATCTGTACTCTCTGTGCTATCTGGGCTCTGGGGAAGTTCAAGGGAAATCACATAGTCAAAATCGGACATAGCAAGGATCTCACCGTGTGTACACACCATAAGTGTATGGCCATGCTATATTGGTGCACATAAAGTTAACGTGAAGAGTAGTTAGTAATAGCATAAAGTAAGAAGTTATTTTAGTGCAATAGTTTCTATTTGCTGCAAAAGAGGATGTTATGAACATAAGTTAGTGTTTCTGGCTATCTTTCCTGTTTAGGGTTCTGCTCATTAGTACGGTAAACAACCTAGGGCCTAATTCAGACCTATTTGACTATCTGATTTGCAATCAGAAAGTCGCTGCCCAGACAGAGTGAATACCCATGCAAGTCTGCATACGCCGTACAAAAAGCTTTGCATACGCCAGTCAGAATCCATTCGCAACTCACTCCCCTAGTAGACAATGAAGTGAGTATCCAGTTGTCTGTGTAGCTATAGTTCCTTATGAAGCCTGCAGACAATAGAATTACTGTATGCTCTGACTCCAGTTATCAAATCGTAGTAGTATCAAGGGACATGTACTTGCTTTACTTTCACTACATATTAGTTGGAATTCTGTCTTCTGTTTGTTGGCCTGTTATGCTAGTCTCTATGGGTAGTGCTGATGCTATTTCTGGTATGGAAGAGCAGCTGCTGTTTAACTGGTTTTCTTGTATTAATACGGGGAATCCCATGTGATCCTATTCCTTCCAAATTGAGGTGCAGTTATGCTTCACTGTTCAACTTACTTACAGTAATGTCCCCTTCAGTATAATAGCAGAGGTCATTCATACCTACAGCATGGGTGCCCTGTTATTCTCTAATGTGAGAACTTTCCAGTGGTAAGTGTAAGTTGAATGTAATCTTGAAAGACCTGACAGCCATCCACAAGCCAGGCCCTGCCTTTTCATTTATAGTCACAGCCACAGCTCAGCTGGTCACTGGATCTCTACTCCAACTCCTGCTGACTAGTTTCAGGGCCGTCTTTTCGTATGGGCTCAATGGGCTCTTGCCCAAGGGCCCCATGAGTAACAGGGCCCTAGGCTGATAGCTGAGGGTCCCCTCTTTCCAGGGGTACCAGATTTTTGAAAATCGGCCCAGGGGAACCGGAGATATCCGACTTCAAAGCAGTGGTCCCCATCCAAGCCTGTTAATTGTTCTTCCCAGACAGATTTCTCGGGTTTTGTCTGTCTTAGAGTTTCTCGGAGGGTACATTCCAAAAGCTGAGACTCTCCCCTTTCAATGGACACTAGCAGCTTGTCTCTACTATGCCCAGAACCAGAGATATCAGCCTTCAAGCAGCTGGTCTCTGCTCCAGCTCCAAACGCCTAATATGCAGTTTTATATATTTGTTGGTGGATTGCTCTGGCTCCTGAAGTCTGATCCCCAAGTCCCCAGTATCTCCTGAAAGGTGGGATACTCATTTTTTTTTATCCCATTAAAGCTAAGAAATCTATTTCCAGGAACTGGAGATATCTGCAGTAAAGCAAGCTGCCCTGACCCCCGGAAAATGATGAATATTAAGCCCAGTCCACTATCCGCCCCTCCCCTGTGTATTAAACACCCCCTACCACCCTGGAAGTCATGTACCAGGGCCCCTTCATTCAGCACAATGTCCCCTTCTACAGTTTAGTGTTCTCCTTCCCGCCCCATTTGTGCAGTAAAGGAGTAATTAGCAGAAATTATTTCTCCAGGTCGTAAATGCTGAGAGAAAGATAGAATCCCCCTACCCCCCGCGGAACATCAAAGATGCCACTGATAGCACCCCCCAACCCAACCGCTGATGGGTGGGTAGGGGCCCCAGTGCAATGCTGTGCCCAGGGGCCTAAACTGCTGTTAAGACGGCCCTGACTAGTTTGATCCAGCTCCTCCCAGGAGCCTGTGTCAAACGCAGGAAATGTGGCAAAATCAGCCTCCGCTCATAGCTAGGGTGCCTGCTGTCCTGCTCCATCCATCTGCTGGGCTGTGTTCTCCCTCCCTGACATCTCCAACTGTCGCTCACCAACTGATCATATGTAAATCAACTAATTTAAAATGACACTGGCATTAATCCCAAATCAAAATGGAAACTGCAGGGTATCACATAAGCAAATGTGCTTAGCTCAGCTATAGTATCTTTTACTTTTTAGCATAGTGAAGCATATTCTTTTGGTGGAGTTGGCAATTTAGAACGCCCTGGGAGTATATTTACTAAAAATCGATTTTGGTCAATGTTTGGCCAATTTTTGATCGATTTCGTGTTTAAGGGTCTAAATCACACATTACTAACAAATGGTTTTTGACATTGATAAAAAAAAACGTTGAAAATGATCTGTTAGTAAATGTGGAATTTAGAGCCTTAAATACAAAATCGACCAAAAATCAAACCCAATGGATTTTTAGATAATATACCCCTAAATACCACATTTACTAACATATGATTTTTGACATATATTTTTTAAAGGATTTCAAAAATGATCTGTTAGTAAATATGTAATTTAGACCCTGAAAGATGAAGTCGATCAAAAATCGACCCACTATCGACCAAAATGATTCAACATCAACCCAAGTTGACCTTTAGTAAATATACCCCTTAGTATTTATCTAAACTAACTACAGTACAGGTTTTTGGGGCATTTGGCAATTTAGCTGAAAAGTCATGGGGTATATACTTCACAATTTCAATGTAAGCAAGTAATTGAGTGTGAGTTGGACGTATGCCCAAAATGTCAAAATGCTCAAACAGACCTTATTCATAGGAGCTGCAGAAGACTGATGTATGGGTGCCCTAGTGAAAACTTTATTTCCTATACTAGGGCGATATTCAATTACAGCCAAAGAGACATCGGGAGTGAAAACTCCCAATGTTTCTTTGATTTTTTTTTCCGGGATATTCAATTTGAACACCCGAAAAAAAGTATTTTTTCACCCGAAAACACACAGGTTCAGTGAAACCTGTGTGTTTTTTTGGCAGAAACAGCCCCGTTTTCGGCCAAAAACAGGGCTGTTTTCAGGGGTATTTTGCTTTGCCTGCTGGAGGCAAGTGAAACAAATCCCTAATAAGTCGTGGCATGCACTGGCTTATCAGGGCTAATTTAATAGCACCCCATGCAATAATTTTGCACCCGACAGTGAGTGCGGGTAATTGAATATTCGCCTATGACTGATAATCTCTTCTCCTCCACCCCTCCACCCTCCTTCCTCCTCCTTATTGCTCCTATGGTTCGATGACATAACCTGGAACAATCTGGTGAGTCATTGGGACACTGTGTAAGTTTGCTAGAGGGTGACAACTGTTGTTCTGTACACTTCACTTTTTGCTTATATCCTTTTCTCTATATTTTGCTACATCCATGTGAGTAACCGGATTATACTTCAGTGTTCAAGGATAATTATACTCTACATCAGGCCTGGCCGACCTGTGGCTCTCCAGCTGTTGTAAAACTACAAGTCCCATCATGCTTTGCCACAGTTTTGCTGTTAGTGAATGATAAAACTGTGGCAGGGCATGCTGGTATGTGTAGTTTCACAACATCTGGAGAGCCACAGGTTGGCCAGGCCTGCTCTTCATGTTATTGTATTTTTAGTTTATGTTTTGCTTATTATTGCAAAGAATAATAATAATAAAAACAGATTTTGGAACAGTTAGTAGTGATAACCCAGGTCTGAAGGCACATACCTGCCTCTTCCAAGATCAATGGGGCATTTATTAAAATGAGAATGGTTTGTAGAGCTTGCTGTACATTCAGCTCAACTTGGGAAATAAGATAGCTGCTTTCAACAAAGTTCTTGAAGTATGAGGCTTGTGGGTTATATTCATTTATAAGGGGCTGGGTGGCATGTAATTTATTGTTATGGAAAGCAATCACGAATGAATATTTAAAATGATGTGTGATGTGGTGGATAATTAAGCATTATAAAAGTATGCAGAGGATTTTGGGTCCATTATCTAACAAATATCCATTTACAGTGTTAGGGGGGAGATGTACTAAGCAGTGATAAAAGTGATGAAGTGAGCCAGTGGAGAAGAATGACACCTAGGCAGTGAGCTTGTGGGGTAGGGATGATTGCTGAGTTATCAACAGTGATAGAGATATCAGGTTTGTAACTACTATTGGCCGGTGGAAATATAACTAATTCTGTTTTGGAAATATTAAGTTTGAGGTGGCAAGATGTCATCCAAAATGAAATGGCAGAAAGGCATTCAGTGACACGGCCCAATACAGATGGTGACAAATCTGGGGAGGAGAGGTAGATTTGAGTATCATCTGCATACAGATGGTCTTGAAATCTGAAAGAGTTGATTAGTTTGCCAGAGATGTGGTATAGATAGAGAAAAGCAGAGGACCTAAGACTGAGCCTTGCGGTACTCCAACTGAGGGAGGTAGTGAAGAGGAGGTGGAATCAGAGAAACGAACACTGAAGGAGCGATTAGATACAGTAAGTAGGAGGAGAACCAAGAAAGGGCTGTGTTCCGAAGACCTAGGGATTGTAGTGTTTGTATGAGAAGAGAGTGGTCAACAGTGTCAAAAGCAGCAGAGAGATCAAGGAGAATAAGTAGTGAGTAATAGCCTTTAGATTTAGCAGTGACCAAATAATTCACTACCTTAGTCAATGCTGTCTCTGTGGAGTGTTGGGCACGAAATCCTGACTGAAGTGGGTCCAGTAGACTGTGTGAGTTAAGAAAGTGTGAGGCGAGTGTAGGCAAGTCTCTCAAGTAGCTTGGAGGGGCATGGGAGCTGAGAGATGGGACGGTAGTTTGAGAGAGTGTTAGGGTCAGAGTTTTGTTTTTTCAGAATGGGAGTAATCACTGCATGCTTGTATAGAGAAGGAAAGATACCAGTAGACAGAGAGAGATTACAGATTTTATTTAAGGTTGGGATGAGCACAGCAGACAGAGCTTTACTAATTTGTGAAGGTATAGAGTCAAGGGGAGAGGTAGTAGAGTAGGTAGATGAAAAGAATGCAGATACTGCATCTTCATTTGTAGGATCAAATGAAGAGAAGGTGTTAGATGGTTCAGGAAGGGAATTGAGCAGGTCACTGGCTGTGGAAGAGCAAATCATTTCATATTGGATCTTATCAATCTTGTCCTTGAAATAGGAAGCAAGATCTTGCGCACTGACAGTGGCTGGTGGGTTGGGTGAGGGAGGGACAAGAAGTGATTTAAATGTATTAAAAAGTTGCTTGGGGTTAGAGGCTTGAGCAGAGATGAGAGACTGGAAATATGTTTGCTTACAAAAAATATATTGCGAGGGCTGCGCTAACACATTATGTTTAAAATAGCAGCTATGGAGAATAAGGGATTCCACTAATCCTGTTAAAGTATATATATGTAGGTTGCTCCCAGCGCTTACTTTTAAACAAAAAACAAATGTACAAGTAATGATTTAAAAGATATATAATATTTATTTATTGGTATAAGGAATCGTATTTGTATATAACTGAGATACGCAAATAACTGTGGAAAATAAATATAGGATATTTATATGTGATGTATAAAATTAAAGAGGTAGAAAAAAAAACAATTTAAAAGATATATATATATGTTCCTAATACCGGTATACATACATTAAAACAAAGACAAGACTAAACAACATATAAGTAAAGATAGGTGTAATAAAGTCCTGTGGAATTTAGTAGAAACGCTTATGCGATTTACTCTACTAAAAAGTGCATCAAAAATTGCTTGAAGGTTTCACTTCTGTTTGATACCATGTAACAGGAATATCATGCTTGTTACTTGTGTCAAATTCTGGATTCAAAGTTTCTCCAGCCAAGGGATATGACAATGTTAAGGTAGTAGCAGTTGATAAGGATGGTTTCCAAAAAGCACTCACCGCTATTTTGCGGGTCCTACTGGTGGTGTCTCTAACCGCTGGTAATATCTCGTGCTGGTAGTTAGAAGCGGGTGTCTCCCAGCAGACAGAAGAACTCGGCGATGGTGGCCAGCGTTTGAAAGCGTGTGTCCCAATCCGTGGCTCGGCAATCAACGCATTTCGCCTGTATAGAGCAGGCTTGGTACAAGCGAAATGCATCGATTGCCGAGCCACAGATTGGAAACCATCCTTATCAACTGCTACTGCCGTAACCTTCAAGCAATTTTGATGTACTTTTTAGTAGAGTAAATCGCATAAGCGTTTCTACTAAATTCCACGGGACTTTATTACACCTATCTTTACTTATATGTTGTTTAGTCTTGTCTTTGTTTTAATGTATGTATACCGGTATTAGGAACATATATACACTGCTCAAAAAAATAAAGGAAACACTTAAACAACACAATGTAACTCCAAGTCAACTGTCCACTTAGGAAGCAACACTGATTGACAATCAATTTCACATGCTGTTGTGCAAATGGAATAGACAACAGGTGGAAATTATAGGTAATTAGCAAGACACCCCCAATAAAGGAGTTGTTCTGCAGGTGGTGACCACAGACCACTTCTCAGCTCCTATGCTTTCTGGCTGATGTTTTGGTCACTTTTGAAAGCTGGCAGTGCTTTCACTCTAGTGGTAGCATGAGACGGAGTCTACAACCCACACAAGTGGCTCAGGTAGTGCAGCTCATCCAGGATGGCACATCAATGCGAGCTGTGGCAAGAAGGTTTGCTGTGTCTGTCACCGTAGTGTCCAGAGCATGGAGGCGCTACCAGGAGACAGGCCAGTACATCAGGAAATGTGGAGGAGGCCGTAGGAGGGCAACAACCCAGCAGTAGGACCGCTACCTCCGCCTTTGTGCAAGGAGGAACAGGAGGAGCACTGCCAGAGCCCTGCAAAATGACCTCCAGCAAGCCACAAATGTGCATGTGTCCACTCAAATGATCAGAAACAGACTCCATGAGGGTGGTATGAGGGCCCGACGTCCACAGGTGGGAGTTGTGCTTACAGCCCAACACCGTACAGGACGTTTGGCATTTGCCAGAGAACACCAAGATTGGCAATTTCGCCACTGGCGCCCTGTGCTCTTCACAGATGAAAGCAGGTTCTCACTGAGCACATGTGACAGACGTGACAGAGTCTGGAGACGCCAAGGAGAACGTTCTGCTGCCTGCAACATCCTCCAGCATGACCGGTTTGGCAGTGGGTCAGTAATGGTGTGGGGTGGCATTTCTTTGGGGTGCCGCACAGCCCTCCATGTGCTCACCAGAGGTAGCCTGACTGCCATTAGGTACTGAGATGAGATCCTCAGACCCCGTGTGAGACCATATGCTGGTGCGGTTGGCCCTGGGTTCCTCCTAATGCAAGACAATGCAAGACCTCATGTGGCTGGAGTGTGTCAGCAGTTCCTGCAAGACGAAGGCATTGATGCTATGGACTGGCCCGCCCGTTCCCCAGACCTGAATCCAACTGAGCACATCATGTCTCGCTCCATCCACCAACGCCACGTTGCACCACAGACTGTCCAGGAGTTGGCGGATGCTTTAGTCCAGGTCTAGGAGGAGATCCCTCAGGAGACCATCTGCCACCTCATCAGGAGCATGCCCAGGCGTTATAGGGAGGTCATACAGGCACGTGGAGGCCACACACACTACTGAGCCTCATTTTGACTTGTTTTAAGGACATTACATCAAAGTTGGATCAGCCTGTAGTGTGTTTTTCCACTTTAATTTTGAGTGTGACTCCAAATCCAGACCTCCATGGGTTAATAAATTTGATTTCCATTGATAATTTTTGTGTAATTTTGTTGTCAGCACATTCAACTATGTAAAGAACAAAGTATTTAATAAGAATATTTAATTCATTCAGATCTAGGATGTGTTATTTTAGTGTTCCCTTTATTTTTTTGAGCAGTGGATATCTTTTAAATTATTTTTTCCTTTACCTCTATAATTTTATACATCACATATAAATATCCTATATTTATTTTCTACAGTTATTTGCATATCTCAGTTATATACAAATACGATTCCTTATACCAATAAACAAATATTATATATCTTTTAAATCATTACTTGTACATTTGTTTTTTGTTTAAAAGTAAGCGCTGGGAGCAACCTACATAAATATGTTTGCTTGGCAGTGTCCCGAGCATTACGATAAGAGTGGTACACGATCTTATATGTGAGAAATTCACTTGATCTACGAGATTTATGCCACTGGTGTTCTACTTTACGTGAGAGTTTTTGTAGGTGTCTTGTGTATTTAGACTGCCACGGTTGACATCTAAGTTTACGTGGAGTGTGATGGGTAGCTGGAGCCACTTCATCAAGTGCTGTTTCTAGAGTTTGGTTAAGGTGTGATACAGCAGTCTCAGGAGAGGTGAATGTAGAAATTGGTGAGAGCAGTGGTTGCAGTGACATAGATAGTTGTTGAAAATTATGAGGTCGACACAGAAAAGGTCGACATGGTAAAAGGTCCACATGACTTTTTATTTGTGTTGTTTTCTTCGTAAAGTGACCAGGAACCCGAGTTAGTGCACCGTGTCCCCTCGTATAGCTCGCTTGCCATGCAGGTTACTATTCCCAATCATACTCCACATGGATAGTAAAGTAAGAAAAAAGTTTTTTTTTTTCAATTGGAAAACTCATGTCAACCTTTTCATGTGTTGACCTTTGCCAATGTCGACCTAAAGACCATGTTGACCTAATGCACGTCGACCAATAGTGGTCGACCTAATGACTTCCGACCTACGTGAAGTCGACCTGAAGACTGGATACAGTATCAAATCCTGGAGAGAGATAAAGTACCAACCAACTAACTTCCATATTACAGGCTGTGTTTGAAAAATTAAAGGAGCCGATTGGCTCCACCAAACTTTGATAAATCTCATCTTAATTAAGCTTTTAATTTTAGGTTGCTACTGTCAAAACTATGTCATTCAAGTATACTAAAGTGTAGTGCAGAGCCTAACATGATTATGTTGTGCAGGACAGTAAAGCTGTAACATATTATGAAACCAGTGACACATTCTATGTTCTCATTCTGTCATTATTTAGCACTGATTCATGAAGGTAAGAGCGATCCCAAAATATAAACAACTGGAAAGTCAGCACGTATAACCACAAGACACATATACAGTAATTATTGTATAAGCAACTGAACATGAACTGTATACAGAACAGACTAAGAAGTAATAAACTCTGCTTGATTCATTAACAGGAAAAGTCAACATGAATTAGGGACACATTCAGTAAGTATGTTTTCTGTGTCCAAGTTCTGTAGAAAAAAGAAATAAAAGTTGTTTTATGCCAAGAAATGTGTCAGTTTGTAAATGTGTATATTGCAGCATTTCTGGGTTATTGCAAAGACTGTTCAGAAAGACTGAAATATTCTTTGTAATATTAAGTGTCAACACTAAACCTTCACAATGTTTAAAGGTCACGGAGTTATAATTAATGTGAGTAGACTGAACAGTTATCTCTTACGACTGCAATGCACAAATGTGCATATAACTCTGGGGGGTATGTGTAATAGCCTGAGGGTTTGCATGCAACCACGATATTTTGTCAATTTAACTGCTATGCTTGAAGCTACAATTTTTCAGAAGGTGAACTAGGTTGGTTTTCAGTTTTAAAAAAGTAGAGCTATAAATATAGCAGCTAGATTGCCAAAACCTTGCGGCTACCTGCAACTTAAAGACAATCTCTCTCTCTCTCTCTCTCTCTCTCTCTCTCTCTCTCTCATATATATATATATATATATATATATATATAAATGCATAAGCCCCCACTCACTCACTCACTCACTGACTCATCACTCATTCTCTTACTTCCCGCTTGTGTTGCGTGAACGATAACACCCAAAGGGGAATCGGATGAAAATTTGGATTGCACATCCAGTGTGTAGAATTTCATAAACTACAAAAATGGTCCTGTCACTTTTTACTGTATCGCTCACTCACTGACTGACTGACTCATCATTAATTCTAGTACTTCCTGATATGTAATATGTAAATTTAACATAGGTATTCTTCAGGTGGGAAATAAGAAAGCTACATAATTAGAATTATAATAAACCTCCCCTAAGGGGATGAACAGGGGGTTGACATAATGATCATCACCGATGCATGGCTTGCGTTGCGTGAACGATAATGCTCAAATGGACACCTCCAGTGTGTAGAATTAAATAAACTTCAAAAATGGTCCAGTCACTTTTTACCATATCTGCTATGGGTGCTCCTCGAGTAACGCCAAGAACCATGGATTAATATTTACTTACATTAAGACATCTCAAATTTACATCTCTATAGATTTACCAAATTTTTAATACTAATTTATATTTACAACCAAGAAAATCAGAAACTCCCTGTGAAGAATGGGTAGAAAAGCTAGTGAAATATAATAGAGCAATTGAATTAGCTGCTTGGCCAGGAACATCGCTAGCTATTCCTCACACTCCATAGCATTGGTAAGGAAAACTAAGGCTTTTCCTCCTATTGTTACTGGCATTTATGTCCTCAGACGAATATCGTGGAATGTGTGTCCACACATCACCCCCTAACAGCTCATTTACATCTAACCTCTACCTGTAGCATGTTTATTGCATGCAAACAGTCTATGGGGGGTATTCAATTGCTTGAAAAGTCAGTTGGGTGTCTGTTTTTTCAAATCTAAATAAACAGGAACAAACAGACACCCAACCGACTTTTCAAACATTTGAATTCCCACCTATAAGTGGTTGATTCCACCTGTTCACCTTGTGGATGTAAAACAAGTTAATACAACAGGCTTGAGATGTAAGAAAGGCCCTATTCATATTTTGCAATGAGGCCCAGAGCTGTTAAGCTACGTCACTGACTCACAGGCTTGTTGCAGATGTTCTTCCAGCAAAGGATTTTGGAAAATAGAAATATAACTGAAATACAGTTTAAAAGTACAACAGTAAGTAGCAAGATTGGAACAATGCTGTGATTCCTGATGACGAGTGAGCATGAGTTATGAATGGTACAACTGTATTATGAAATAAAATCATGAGTTCTTGTCTTCGAAATATTACACTATAATAATTTCCTTTGTACTTCCAGCAATAATGTTACACTGTTGGTGAAATAGAAAAGTCTCCTGAGATGCCCAACAAATATGGTCACGAGAGAGCCAGCATCTTTATGTCCTCCCTTAGGATGGACAGACAGAACAGTAGTGGGAAAAAGATGAAGAAAGTCAAAAACTTTCGTTCTATATCCAAGTCTCTTATACTTTGCAATGCCAAGAACAGCGATGATGGCTCCAGTCCTGAGGAAAAATACTCTGAGATTTCTGAGATGTCGCGCTCCAGCATACACGAATGTGAGCTGCCCCCAGCTGATACACTTCACATAACTAGCGCAATTCCAGATCCGGTTAGCAGGAAAATATTCTTGTCAAAAGCTGACTCTAGTGACAAAACTGGAAGCAAGCCATATCTTAAGGTAAGTGCCGTTGCGCTTTACAATTATATACAGTACACAATTTGTTGTGTTCCACAATGTTCATAAGATTGAAAGGATGAAGGTACATATTTAGTATTAAATTATTAATACATTTATCCTGTTAGTATAAGTGTCATTTCGTATCATCACTTAGGTGGTCATTCCGAGTTGATCGCAGCCAGCAACTTTTTGCTGCTGCTGCTGCTGCTGCTGCTGCTACGATCAATAGTCCACGCCTATGGGGGAGTGTATTTTAGCTTAGCAGTGCTGCAATCGCTTGTGCAGCCCTGCTAAGCTAAAAAAAGTTCAAGCAAAACTAGACTAGCCCTGGACATACTTACCTTGTGCGATGGATCCAGCGATGATGGGCCCGGCTTTGTCGTCACTCCTCCGCCCTCCGTTCTGCTGGACACGCCTGTGTTATACTCACCACTCCCCGAAAATGGCTCCAAACAGTCCGGATCCGCCCAGCCACGCCTCCGTCCTGTCAATCTTCTTTGTGGTCCGTCCTGCGACCGCTTTCTTCTTTAGACACGATGTAACTCAACGACCTCTGTCGCCGGGCAACATCGCGCACGCGCACAGCGGCTGCCGCGCATGCGCATTCCGCACCCGTTTGCACCGCAGCGAAAAAACGCTGCGTGCGAATGGGTCGAATGACCCCCTTAAAGCAGTGCTAAAAAAGAAGAAGTTTATACCGCAATTTAACAAAACATTCAATATCACATTCAATATCAGAGCACAGCAAGAATGTGCGAACTTCCAAATCTGACTGAGTATATCAACTTTGTGTATGAAGATATTTTGTCCCAGGTGGACTACTGTAATAATTTTATACCTGGCAGGAGGAAACAAACAAGCCAATTAATTGAAATTATTTTATGGTGGTAATCCCTTATGAGGGATGCTAATCTTCACATTAGTATTCTTCATAAGCAGTTGGTAATTACAGAGTGAACTTGTGTAATACGTGTAATTATTGATACACAGAAACAGCTGAGCACTATCAGCATAGAGGTAGGGAGCTAAACAAAAAACACTTGATAAGGGAACCAAAGGACAAAATACCATAGGAAATGGTGACACTGATCACTGATGTACAAACAAGTCTTAATGGAATACATATGTTTTACCGGTAGATGTCAGTATACCGACAGCAACATCCTGGCTGTCGGAATCCCGTCAGTAAGGAACCAAGTCTCCTCACGGGCTTGCTGTGCTCGCAACACTTCTGTCCCGGTGTCTTGCTTCGCTCACCACAGGTTATATTCCCACTTGGTTTGTGGTGTGGTCCCACCAACCGAGGGGGAGTACCCTGCAGTGGTCATGATCCCATCTGCCAGTATTTAACCGTCTGTCGGGATTCTGGCCTCAATCTCCTGATTGCCAGGATCCTGAAAGCCAGTATTTTAACTACATCCTGTCTTAACAGCTGAAGAGACTATTACCAAAGAGACACTATAATTGCAGATTGGACATGTGATTGGAACCAAGATAGAACAGTTACAGAAGATTCTATAGGCATCCAGGTGGAGATGTATCAAAGCTTTAAGAGTGAAAAAATGGAGATAGATAAAATACCGACCAACTGTAATTTCTCAAAAACAGCCTGTAAAACAGTGATTGGTTGGTACAGTACTTTATCTCTCTTCACTAATTTTTGTGTCTCCAAGTTTTGACACAACTACTCCCCTAGACTGAATTCAGCTGATGGTTGAGGAGTCAAAATAAGCTGATGTTTCAAGAGAAGTACAGTAGCAGTGGCGAAACTCCCACAATCAATGGATGCATTAGCCTCCTCGTGCCAGCTATCAGGGAGGCACAGATAAATCCATCTATAATACATATATAACCACTACCAGCACCCTGCAGAAGCACAGGTAATGGTTACAGATGGTAAAAATGGGCAGACTAGATAGACCAATTGGTTCTAATCTGCTGTCAAGTTCTATGTTTCTATCTGTGGGACCGGGGAGACGCTGTTGCTGGCAAGTGGCTAGAACAAAAAAGGGTTGTTTTTTTCAACATGGCAGGTGTAACATCATAACATCACACCATGCCACAGCATACCGAACTGCTGACACAAGAGCCACAGTTCAAAGAGGAGCAGCGTCAGCCAGAAGAAGGTATGTGTCTGTGAGCTGAATGTGGAAAGATATGAGGGTTGGAGCTGGAGAGACAGAAGGGAGCTGGCTTGGTCTGGAGAGACAGAAAGGGGCTGACTGGAGCTGGAGACACAGAAGAGGGCTGGTTAGAGTGACACTGGGGTGTTAGAGAAGGGAAAGGGGGACTTTGTTAAAACCCTTGATATATTTGAAAGTTTCTATCATGAACCCACTTTCCCTTCTCTGCTCCAAACTATACATATTGAGATTTCTTAGTCTTTCTGGGTATGTTTTGTGATGTAGGCCATGCACCATTTTAGTTGTCCTTCTTTGTACAGTCTCTAATGCAGTGTTTCCCAACCACGGTCCTCAAGGCACACTAACAGTCCTGGTTTTATTGATATCCATGCTTGAACGCAGGTGTCTTAATTAGTACCTCAGTTCTTTTGATTTAACCATCAGTGCTGAAGCCTGGATATCACTAAAACCTGCACTGTTGGTGTGCCTTGAGGACCGCGGTTGGTAATGCCTGGTCTAATGTATTAATATCCTTGTGAAGATATAGTATGGCCTCCAGAACTGGACACAGTATTCTAAATGAGGCTGTACCAGACCTATACAGTGGC
The DNA here is from genome assembly GCF_028390025.1 of Pseudophryne corroboree. NCBI lineage: Eukaryota > Metazoa > Chordata > Amphibia > Anura > Myobatrachidae > Pseudophryne > Pseudophryne corroboree. The sequence continues at coordinate 256,333,294 of NC_086449.1, forward strand.
ATTATTATTTATTTATTTCTGATACAGATTCCTCTCCCAATAAAGCCAAGCATCTGACGGGTGGTATTCATGTGACCGGCGGTCAGGAGACCGACGGTCACATGACCTCCACCGACATCCCGCCCCCTCACTATCCCGATGGTCGGCATGCCGCCCAATAGGGACTATTTCCACTCGTTGGTGTCCACGACACCCATAGAGTGGGAATTGAACCCGTGGCGACCGCAGGTCACCACCGAGCCAGCAAGGGGCTTGCTTGCTGCACTCGCCCCTCCCCGCCGGGATCCCGACGTCGGTATGCTGCCGGGATCCCGGCGTCGGTATGCTGACCGGCAGTCTCCTGACCGCTGGTCAGACATACAACACCCCATCTGACTAGCCTTTTTCATTGCTTTGTTACATTGCTTACCTGCCTTTAAGTCACCTGAAATAATGACACCTAGATCCCTTTCCTCCTTAGTAGTTTCCAGTATAGTGCCATTAATACTAAATTTAGCCTTTGGATTTTTGAGACCCAAGTGCATGATTTTGCATTTTTTGGCATTAAACTGTAATTGCCACACTCTTGACCATTCCTCTAGTCTACCTACAGTAGATCCTCAAAAATGTGTTTTACCCCTCCTGGTGTGGAGTATGAACAATGGCCCTCATTCCGAGTTGTTCGCTCGCAAGCTGCTTTTAGCAGCTTTACACACGCTAAGCCGCCGCCTACTGGGAGTGAATCTTAGCTTCTTAAAATTGCGAACGAAAGATTCTCAAAATTGCGATTACACACCTCTTAGCAGTTTCTGGGTAGCTTCAAACTTACTCGGCATCTGCGAGCAGTTCAGTGCTTGTCGTTCCTGGTTTGACGTCACAAACACACCCAGCGTTCGCCCAGACACTCCTCCGTTTCTCCAGCCACTCCCGCGTTTTTCCCAGAAACGGTAGCGTTTTTTCGCACACACCCATAAAACGGCCAGTTTCCGCCCAGAAACACCCACTTCCTGTCAATCACATTACGATCACCAGAACGAAGAAAAAACCGTGAGTAAAATTCCTAACTGCAAAGCAAATTTACTTGGCGCAGTCGCACTGTGGACATTGCGCATGCGCACTAAGCGGAAAATCGCTGCGATGCGAAAAAATTTACCGAGCGAACAACTCGGAATGAGGGCCCATGTGTAAGTATGCAAGTATGAGATGTGGCTATTAAATAATGAGACTGAATGTGTAAAAAATAAACCACACTGCGTGAGTTAAAGGGAGTGGGGGACTTTGCACTATCCCAAAGCGGGTTTGTTAGTTTCAATCCTCTCGCAGATATAGTTTTCTGTCACACAGCACTGGACAACCAGTGGCTATATAATTACTTTTAGTATATTATGTAACTGTGTACAATGATCAGTCAATATATTAAATAATTATCAACATATGCTGCTGCTTCAATGCCAGTAGCCACCTGGCAATACATAATAATTACTATAAAGAAAGAAAGAAAATCGTGCTGCAGTGGTGAGAAAGATATATTAAGTGATGGTGCTTGATAGACCAATTTGAAACAGGCTTTTTCTGACTATATGCTCACCAGCATATCCTGTTTGCCTAGCTGTGGACTTGCCATCACTCACACTTACAGCGGTATAGTGGCTCTCCCCTCACTGTGGAAAAGCACCAGTGGAGAGTGTGTTGCTGTTACCGTAGGTGAGGTCTTCACCACACACAGAACTTACAATCGGGCTTTCCATTCACACGGCTGTCATCAGCTGTCCACGGCTGCTCCACCACTTCCACGGCTGAAGTGCACAGGAAGACCCAGTCCGGAGCTATCAATGCTGCACATTATTTGTCCACTACAATTGTTTTATGAGCAGCCGTATTATACTTTTAATTTGAGTATAGCCCAGCATCAGAGTCTGCCCACTGGGGAATATTCTAGTGGAGAACCATACAAATTAATCCTATGAATTGCTGTGATTTAATTTTTTTACTTCTTATTACCGTTGATCCAACATACTGTTCTGTGGAGAATATCTATGGAGATCTGACTGGTTATCTTCTGGTGAGCAGTGTTCATTATGAGTACATAAGCCATACATCCATTAGGATATACTGGGGGGGGGGGGGGGTATACAATGAGCTCTGATCTTTTCAGAGCTGTTGAAATCGACTCCATGGGTATTCAATTGCAGACCGTTTTCGCCCATTTTTAAGGCATTTTCACCCATACCTTTTTGTTTTAAATGAAAAGGCATTGGCGAAAAATACCTCAAAATCGGCAAAAACAGTCTGTGTTTTCACTGGCGCAGGTGCAAAAACACTTGGATCCGCCGATCCACATGTTTTTCGCTCCTACCAATTGTTTCGCCTAGGCAGAAAACCAGCCCTGCTAATGCATTTGCCCTAAAAATGACGAAAAGCTCAGTTTTTTCACCTAGGCGAAAAAAAACGGAGCTAATTGCATACCCCCCGTTGTATTTATATAGGTCGGTGCATTTGTAAATTTATTACTAACGTATTATCCATTATTGGCAGCATTATTGGGAATTTATTATTGATATTAGTAATTTTATATTGTATGTGTTTCTACAATAAATGTTTTTTTCATACATAGTCAGAAGAAGCCTGTTTCTAATTGGTCGATCAAGCACCATCACTTAATATATCTTTCTCACCACACAGCATTCAAAGAAGTTGTATTTTTCCCATGCGTTGTAAAAATGCTTAGTTCAAAAGTCGAGCAACTTGTTAACCTATCATTTTTGGTTAAATAGAAAAAAACGCTGACTTTCCATATGCTAACCTAGCCTTACAGGGCAGATTGTATGTCACATCAACGTCGCATCTCATAGTGGGGGTCATTCCGAGTTGTTCGCTCGCAAGCTGCTTTTAGCAGCTTTGCACACGCTAAGCCGCCGCCTACTGGGAGTGAATCTTAGCTTCTTAAAATTGCGAACGAAAGATTCGCAATATTGCGATAATACATCTCTGTGCAGTTTCTGAGTAACTCGAGACTTACTCGGCATCTGCGATCAGTTCAGTGCTTGTCGTTCCTGGTTTGACGTCACAAACACACCCAGCGTTCGCCCAGACACTCCTCCGTTTCTCCAGCCACTCCCGCGTTTTTCCCAGAAACGGTAGCGTTTTTACACACACACCCATAAAACGGCCAGTTTCCGCCCAGAAACACCCACTTCCTGTCAATCACATTACGATCACCAGAACGAAGAAAAAACCGTGAGTAAAATTCCTAACTGCATAGCAAATTTACTTGGCGCAGTTGCAGTGCGGACATTGCGCATGCGCACTAAGCGGAAAATCGCTGCGATGCGAAGAAATTTACCGAGCGAACAACTCGGAATGACCCCCAGTGTGCGCACACGCACTGTGGCTTCTGCGTGTTTGCACACTTCACAGGGCATCAGCATGCGAATGCAGCAGCAGCAGCTTTCCATACTGACTTAGGCCCATAGACAAGTGATTGGAGGGGCAGAGATTCAGGGTCCTAGGCATGGAGTGGAGGTAGCATCTGGGCAACTGCAGCACAGGCAGATGGTTCAGAGTAGGAAGAAACGAACTACAGGTTGAGTCTCCCTTATCCAAAATGCTTGGGACCAGAGGTATTTTGGATATCGGATTATTCCGTATTTTGGAATAATTGCATCCCATAATGAGATATTATGGTGATGGGACCTAAGTCTAAGCACAGAATGCATTTATGTTACATATACACCTTATACACACAGCCTGAAGATAATTTTAGTCAGTATTTTTAATAACTTTGTGCATTAAAAAAAGTGTGTGTACATTGAACCATCAGAAAACAAAGGTTTCACTATCTCACTCTCACTCAAAAAATGCTGTATTTCAGAATATTTGGCTATGGGATACTCAACCTGTACCAGGGACGTGCGGTGAGGTATGACCTGTACCACTAATGAAATCAGCATGGCTGGCTCCCACCTTCCCTCACCTGGGGCATGTAAAACCCCCCTCCTCTACATACCCTCTTAGTAGACCAGCATCGCTGAACCGTTCGCTTCCCCAGTAAAGTTTGAGGTCCAGGGACTTGAAGATTTGCAGGAACTGGGGCCACATTTATTAAGAAGTCAGCATAGTAAATTTGAAAAATGATATAACCACTGACTGATTTTTGAGCCAGGGTCACCAGCAATTCTCTCAATGTCATTATTACATAGTCAGACATTAACCACTAAGCCATTCTGTCTCTTTTTTTGTCTCCAAAGAATAAATAAATAACATCCCTTCCACTGGATAATAAGATGGTTTGGAAATCCTTGGCATTATGTCTATATGCCGTTGTATGCTAAACCCCTATCCATACTGTTCATCAATCATTAGTGTCTAAACTGAATGAAAGCTATTTTTACCAGATTGCACAATTTAGAAGGAACGCTGTGTCACAACTGAGGGTTTTGGCTGACAGGAGAAAGCCTCAGTTGTAGGGGCTGAGAGGTTCAGGGGAAATTTGCGGAAAAATTATTTCACAGAAAGGGTAGTGGACAAGTGGAATAGCCTCCCATCAGAGGTGGTAGAGGCTAAGACAGTAGAGCAATTTAAACATGCATGGGATAGATATAAGGATATCCTTACAAAGAAATAAGGATCAAATAAGGTTAGAGATAAAAATAATATATAAAAAAAAAAAAAGGGGCAGACTAGATGGGCCAAGTGGTTCTTATCTGCCGACAAATTCTATGTTTCTATGTTTCTAACTTAAACCGGGGAGGTTTAATCAGACCCCTGGACATGTAAGTGTTAAAAGGAAACCCGAAGGTGTGACCATGACAACCAGGTAAAAGTCAAAATAAAAGTTTATTAACAGACTCTGTGTAAACAAACAGCATTCAAGGTAAATAATGGCAATGATAAATAATATGATTCCTGGAGCACTCTGACCATGAAATGGTTACACAGGACACTGGTAGGTTAAGAACAGTTGTTAAAGTCCTTAGATGGAATAACCTTACCAGGCCTGGCTGTAGTAGTGAAGATATCCAAGGAACATGCCAGTAGATGGAACAGATAAAGCTGGTAACTTGAATCAGCTGTTGTAATTGCTGGATGGAACCAGCCAGGTGGTAAGACATGGAGTGGATGCGGAATGGAATCAGCCAGATGATAAAGTCACTGAATGAATGCTGGGTGGAACCAGCCAGGTGATGAAACACGGAGTGAATGTAGTAAGATGCTAGAGAACGTGGAAATAGAGGAGTTGAAGGATGATTACCGGTGGTAGTGGATACTGCTGGAAGCAGATGAAATAGCTGGAAGCTGGAAACTGGATCAGCCACGGAGGACTGCAGAGTCAGGCTGCACCGCAGGATGGTAGGCAGGTGCGGGTCTCTTTAGTGGATGCTGGAGACAGGAGCTGGAACCTGGAAACACAACCACAGGAGAGAGACTGGAACAAGGTATGACAAACAAAGCACTGACCATTTGCTGACCCAGGCACAGGATACTTATACCTGCAGCAATGCAGGTATTGGCTGGGCAATTATGCAGATTTCCAGGCAGTGGATTGGAGGAACTGAAGCATGTGATTGAATCCAACATGGCTGCGCCCATGTTAGAACTTGGAGGGAAAACTCGTTTAGGAAACCATGTGGAAACATAACTGCAATGGCGGCGCCGGCCGCAGAGGACAGGAGACGCCAGACTGAGAAATGTATGCTGATACTCGTGAATGACAACGGAGGCCGCGGCAGGCATGGAACACCACACTGACAACCTGCACCTATAACACAGGAGTGGCGGCGGAGGCCGCGGAGAACGGGAGACGCCATGCAGGATTCAAACATGGCGCCGCTGTGACAGCATCTCAGCATGACAGGAGGAATGTGCAGTATGTGGACACAGATGAGATCCGGCCTTGGAACGCTGAGCGAGCCTCAGGAGACATCTGAAAGGCAGGTAATGGCGTCCAGATACCCGGATCGTGACAGCACCCCCCCCCCCTTTAGGAGTGGCCCCAGGACGCTTCTTAGGCTTCTTGAAAATACCCAGGACATTCCATGTTTCCCTGTTGAAACCGCTGATCCTGAATCTGTTTCATTCTGCACTTCCTCCAACTCCTAAAGTTCAGACTCAATGGGGAATCGAGTATGAGGTGGCCAAGATTCTGGACTCACGTTTCCGTTACGGTCATTTGCAGTATCTTATTGACTGGAAGGGCTATAGTCCTGAAGAACGCTCTTGGACCAATGCGTCTGATGTCCATGCTCCTGCCTTGGTCCGGAATTTCCACTCAAAGTTTCCTCTAAAGCCTAAGAAGCGTCCTGGGGCCACTCCTAAAGGGGGGGGGGTGCTGTCACGATCCAGATACCCGGATCGTGACAGCACCCCCCCCCCCTTTAGGAGTGGCCCCAGGACGCTTCTTAGGCTTTAGAGGAAACTTTGAGTGGAAATTCCGGACCAAGGCAGGAGCATGGACATCAGACGCATTGGTCCAAGAGCGTTCTTCAGGACCATAGCCCTTCCAGTCAATAAGATACTGCAACTGACCGTAACGGAAACGTGAGTCCAGAATCTTGGCCACCTCATACTCGATTCCCCGTTGAGTCTGAACTTTAGGAGTTGGAGGAAGTGCAGAATGAAACCGATTCAGGATCAGCGGTTTCAACAGGGAAACATGGAATGTCCTGGGTATTTTCAAGAAGGGAGGTAACTGGAGTCTGTAAGCAACAGGATTGATGACTTGTTCAATTTTAAAAGGACCAATGTAACGAGGAGCAAATTTCATGCTGGGAACTCTCAACCTCAAATTCTTCGTGGACAACCATACTCGATCACCCACCTTGAGAGCAGGAACCGCTCTACGCTTCCTATCGGCAAACTTCTTGTACCTAAATGAGGCTTTAAGCAGGGCTGCGCGGACATTCTTCCAGTTGTTTGAAAACTGACGCAAGGTGACATCCACTGCTGGAACAGAAGTTGCTGAAAGCGGTTGGAATTCTGGAACCTTAGGGTGAAATCCATAGTTGATGAAGAATGGTGTTGAGGAGGATGAGGAATGGTATTGATTGTTGTGGCTAAACTCGGCCCAAGGAAGGAGTTGAACCCAGTCATCTTGGGAGGAAGACACATAAATGCGTAGGAAGGCCTCCAAGTCCTGATTCACCCTCTCGGTTTGACCATTGGTCTGAGGATGGTAGGCTGTAGAAAACTTTAACTTGACTTGGAGGGCTTGACACAAACTTCGCCAAAATTTGGCTACAAATTGTACTCCACGATCGGAGATGATCTCTTCAGGAAGACCGTGAAGTCAGAAGATCTCTTGGATAAACACTTGAGCCAACTTGGAAGCTGACGGAAGACCGGTGAGGGGTATGAAATGTGCCATCTTGGTGAACCGGTCAACTACCACCCAGATGGTATTAAACTTGTTGCATATAGGCAGATCTGTAACAAAGTCCATCGACAAATGGGTCCACGGTCGACTGGGAACAGATAATGGAACCAGTTGCCCCGCAGGTGACTGGCGGGGGACTTTGTGTTGGGCACACTTTGGGCAAGAGGCAATAAACTCCTTGACGTCCTTCTTCAGAGTTGGCCACCAGTAGGACCTAGAGATAAACTCGAGGGTTTTCTGAATGCCTGTATGTCCGGCAAAACGGGAAGCATGGGCCCAATGCATGAGCTTCTTCCTCAACACCGGCTTCACAAAACTTTTCCCTGGTGGGGGCGTAGAGTCCATCCCTACCGTGGAGAATGCCAACGGATTTATAATAGGATGCTTGTCTGAAGACTCTGACTCGTTTTATTGCTCCCAAGAGCGGGAAAGGGCATCGGCCTTGCGATTCTGAGAGCCCGGACAGAACTGGAGTTTAAAGTCGAACCTGGAAAAGAAAAGTGCCCATCTGGCCTGACGAGGGTTAAGACATTGTGCGCCTTTCAGGTATAAAAGATTCTTGTGGTCGGTAAGTATCGTGATTGAATGAGAAGCTCCCTCCAACAGATATCTCCACTCCTCTAGAGCGAGCTTGATGGCTAGCAACTCCTGGTCGCCAATGGCATAGTTGCGCTCAGCTGGGGAGAACTTCCGGGAGAAGAAACTGCAAGGATGTAGATGGCCATCTTTAGCCCTCTGGGATAACACCGCTCCTACTCCAATGGAGGAGGCATCCACCTCTAAGATGAAAGGAGAGTCGGTGTCGGGCTCTTTCAGAACTGGTGCAGAAATGAAACGTTGTTTTAGAAGATGAAAAGCTTGCGTAGCTTCTTCAGACCACTTGGACGGGTTAGCACCCTTCTTGGTTAATGCAGTGATAGGCGCCACAATGGTGGAAAAGTCTCGTATGAACTTTCTGTAATAATTGGCGAACCCTATGAACCTCTGGACCCCTTTGAGGGTTAAGGGTATCGGCCAATTCTGGATTGCTTGTAGTTTCTCAGGATCCATCTCTAGTCCGGAACCGGACACGATGTAACCTAGGAACGGAATGGATTTAACTTCAAAGACACATTTCTCCAATTTGCAATAGAGATGATTGACACGGAGACGGGACAGAACCTCCTTTACCCAGAAACGATGTTCCTCCAGATTATTGGCAAAGATGAGGATATCATCTAGATAAACCACGACATGGCGGTATAAAATGTCCCTGAAGATCTCATTCACGAAATGTTGGAAGACAGCTGGAGCGTTGCTCAATCCGAAGGGCATGACGAGGTACTCATAATGTCCATCACGGGTGTTAAAAGCGGTCTTCCACTCATCGCCCTCACGGATCCGGATGAGATTGTAGGCACCCCTCAAATCCAACTTTGTAAAGATGGTTGCTCCGCTGACTCTATCGAAGAGCTCTGTAATCAAAGGTAAAGGATACCGGTTCTTGACGGTAATGTCGTTCAGACCTCTGTAATCGATGCACGGTCGCAGACCACCATCCTTCTTCTTAACGAAGAAGAAGCCTGCGCCAGCTGGAGAAGAAGAAGGTCGGATAAAACCTTTCACCAGGTTCTCTTTGATGTACTCCTCCATGGAGTGCGTCTCAGGCAGAGACAACGGGTAAGTTCGGCCTCGAGGTGGAACCTTCCCTGGAATGAGATCAATTGGGCAGTCCCATTCTCTATGAGGAGGAAGGATATCAGCAGAAGCCTTACTGAACACGTCCGTGTAGTCTTGATATGGAGGAGGTGGAACATCAGACGACCTGGGGAAAGAAGAACAAACAGGAAGCACTTTGGATAAACAAGTCTTAGCACAGGAGGGACCCCATGCTAGTATTTGCGTAGTCGTCCAGTCAATCGACGGATTGTGGAGACGGAGCCATGGAAGGCCCAAAACCACTGGATGTGTGGCTCTTGGAATCACTAGGAAGGAAATAAATTCTGCATGAAGAACTCCCACTCTCAGACGAACTGGTAGAGTCCTTAGAGAAATAACTGCGTCAAAAATCTTGCTGCCATCTACTGCAGTTAAGGAGATGGACGAAGGAAGTCTCTCGGTGGGTAGGGACCACCGTTTAACATAAGCTTCGGTTATGAAATTCCCAGCTGCTCCGGAATCAAGGAGGGCAATGACGTTCCTGTAACGTTGAGCAATTTGGAGCGAGACTGGGAGATTACAATCATGAGGAGATGGAGAGGAGATCATTACTCCTAGCCGGCCCTCTCCTTGGCGAGCTAGGATTTGGAGTTTCCCGGACGTTTGGGACAGGCATTGATAATGTGAGACGGAGCTGCACAATAGAGACAGAGAAACTCAGAGAGACGTCTTCGGTGCTCAGCGGGAGATAGACGGGAACGGCCAATTTGCATGGGCTCATCCTTGGATGGAGACGGTTGACGAAGAGGAGGAGCAGAAGATTTTGGAGCAGACGATCTTCCTCGCTCGGTTGCTCTCTCTCTGAAACGTAGATCAACCTTTGTGCAAAGAGAAATTAGCTCATCCAACTTAGAAGGCAAGTCTCTGGTAGCTAACTCATCCTTGATGCGTTCTGATAAGCCATGCCAGAATGCAGCATACAGGGCCTCGTCGTTCCATGCCAGTTCGGATGCCAGGATTTTGAACTGTATGAGATACTGTCCCACAGTACGTGTTCCCTGGCGTAAACGGAGAATCTCAGATGAAGCAGAGGTTACCCGGCCTGGCTCGTCAAAGATGCGCCTGAATGTTGCCACAAAGTCCGTATAAGAGGACAGCAGGGGATCAGACTTCTCCCATAAAGGTGATGCCCAGTCAAGGGCTGAGCCGCTGAGAAGGGAAATGATATAGGCAATTCTAGTACGGTCGCTGGGAAAATTGCCAGGCTGAAGCTCAAAGTGGATTTCGCATTGGTTAAGAAATCCCCTGCAGAACCTTGGAGATCCGTCAAACTTTGCTGGCGCTGGGAGATGAAGACGTGGAATGGAAATGGGTAAGGAGGGTGGGATTACAACTGGTGTCACTGTAGTGGACGCACCGGACGTGCCAGGTCCACGAAGAGTCGTTTGAATCCCATCCAGCCGCGTAGAGAGATCCTGGAGACAGCGGATGATGTGGCCTTGTGCAGCCTCCTGATGTTCGAGTCTGGCTGCCAGTTCTTGCATCGGCCTAGCCGCTTGATCCTGGTCTCCGGCTGGATTCATATGGTCAGTGCTTACTGTCACAACTGAGGGTTTTGGCTGACAGGAGAAAGCCTCAGTTGTAGGGGCTGAGAGGAACTTAAACCGGGGAGGTTTAATCAGACCCCTGGACATGTAAGTGTTAAAAGGAAACCCGAAGGTGTGACCATGACAACCAGGTAAAAGTCAAAATAAAAGTTTATTAACAGACTCTGTGTAAACAAACAGCATTCAAGGTAAATAATGGCAATTATAAATAATATGATTACTGGAGCACTCTGACCATGAAATGGTTACACAGGACACTGGTAGGTTAAGAACAGTTGTTAAAGTCCTTAGATGGAATAACCTTACCAGGCCTGGCTGTAGTAGTGAAGATATCCAAGGAACATGCCAGTAGATGGAACAGATGAAGCTGGTAACTTGAATCAGCTGTTGTAATTGCTGGAGGAGTTGAAGGATGATTACCGGTGGTAGTGGATACTGCTGGAAGCAGATGAAATAGCTGGAAGCTGGAAACTGGATCAGCCACGGAGGACTACAGAGTCAGGCTGCACCGCAGGATGGTAGGCAGGTGCAGGTCTCTTTAGTGGATGCTGGAGACAGGAGCTGAAACCTGGAAACACAACCACAGGAGAGAGACTGGAACAAGGTATGACAAACAAAGCACTGACCATTTGCTGACCCAGGCACAGGATACTTATACCTGCAGCAATGCAGGTATTGGCTGGGCAATTATGCAGATTTCCTGGCAGTGGATTGGAGGAACTGAAGCATGTGATTGAATCCAACATGGCTGCGCCCATGTTAGAACTTGGAGGGAAAACTCGTTTAGGAAACCATGTGGAAACATAACTGCAATGGCGGCGCCGGCCGCAGAGGACAGGAGACGCCAGACTGAGAAATGTATGCTGATACTCGTGGATGACAACGGAGGCCGCGGCAGGCATGGAACACCACACTGACAACCTGCACCTATAACACAGGAGCGGCGGCGGAGGCCGCGGAGAACGGGAGACGCCATGCAGGATTCAAACATGGCGCCGCTGTGACAGCATCTCAGCGTGACAGGAGGAATGTGCAGTATGTGGACACAGATGAGATCCGGCCTTGGAACGCTTAGCGAGCCTCAGGAGACATCTGAAAGGCAGGTAATGGCGTCCAGATACCCGGATCGTGACACGCTGGAGCAAGGGGGGTACTCACGGAGCGATATTCTAAGCAATCTGACTAGATTGCTTAGAATATAAGCCTGATCGCTCCGTGTGTACCCCTTACAGCGATAGCGATGCGCAGCCCCGCGCATCGCTATCGCTGCTGCTAGATTGGCCTGCTGTGCAGGCCAATCTAGCGGGTCGCTCACTTCACCCGCTGGGTGAAGTGAGCGGCCCCCCCATCTCCCCCCATCTCCCCCCTCAGGCAGGCACACTGAATGGACGTTGATCTGCGAGCTCCAGGGAGGCTCTATTGACTGAGGTGCCACTATTTGGATAAGTTATCCAGGAGTTTTTTTCTGTGAAGCCAATATGCTGGAGTGACCGATAGTCCGTCCACAGTGTTGTACTCCCGATTTATACTTATTTTAGTTACGATCATTTGACAATATGATTATATGTATGGCTTGTCTTGATAAAGGCTCCATTTATTGAGCCGAAATGTCGACCTAATAAAGCCGATTGTGAGACCCAATAAAGCCTATTGTGAATTAATAAATTTCGTTGGATGATGTGCAAAGGAGAGTGCCCCCCAGGAAACTGGAACTACTACTATATATATATATATATATATATATATATATATATATATATACAGGTTGAGTCTCCCTTATCCAAAATGCTTGGGACCAGAGATATTTTGGATATGGGATTTTTCCGTATTTTGGAATAATTGCATACCATAATGAGATATCATGGTGATGGGACCTAAATCGAAGCACAGCATTTATGTTACATATACACCTTGGCCCTCATTCCGAGTTGTTCGCTCGGTATTTTTCATCGCATCGCAGTGAAAATCCGCTTAGTACGCATGCGCAATGTTCGCACTGCGACTGCGCCAAGTAACTTTACTATGAAGAAAGTATTTTTACTCACGGCTTTTTCTTCGCTCCGGCGATCGTAATGTGATTGACAGGAAATGGGTGTTACTGGGCGGAAACACGGCGTTTCAGGGGCGTGTGGCTGAAAACGCTACCGTTTCCGGAAAAAACGCAGGAGTGGCCGGGGAAACGGTGGGAGTGCCTGGGCGAACGCTGGGTGTGTTTGTGACGTCAACCAGGAACGACAAGCACTGAAATGATCGCACAGGCAGAGTAAGTCTGGAGCTACTCAGAAACTGCTAAGTAGTTAGTAATCGCAATATTGCGAATACATCGGTCGCAATTTTAAGATGCTAAGATACACTCCCAGTAGGCGGCGGCTTAGCGTGTGTAACTCTGCTAAATTCGCCTTGCGACCGATCAACTCGGAATGAGGGCCCTTATACACACAGCCTGAAGGTAATTTAAGCCAATATTTTTTATAACTTTGTGCATTAAACAAAGTGTGTCTACATTCACACAATTCATTTATGTTTCATATACACCTTATACACACAGCCTGAAGGTCATTTAATACAATATTTTTAATAACTTTGTGTATTAAACAAAGTTTGTGTACATTGAGCCATCAAAAAACAAAGGTTTCACTATCTCACTCTCACTCAAAAAAGCCCGTATTTCGGAATATTCCGTATTTCGGAATATTTGGATATGGGATACTCAACCTGTATGTATATATATATATATATATATATATATATATAAACATATTATATATATGACATATAATATATGTTTTATATACATATTACTATTGTTATTTATTAATATTTTTGTCATACAGTACAGGTTGAGTATCCCATATCCATATATTCCGAAATACGGAATATTCCGAAATACGGACTTTTTTGAGTGAGAGTGAAATAGTGAAACCTTTGTTTTTTGATGTCTCAATGTACACAAACTTTGTTTAATACACAAAGTTATTAAAAATATTGTATTAAATGACCTTCAGGCTGTGTGTATAAGGTGTATATGAAACATAAATGAATTGTGTGAATGTACACACACTTTGTTTAATGCACAAAGTTATAAAAAATATTGGCTAAAATTACCTTCAGGCTGTGTGTATAAGGTGTATATGTAACATAAATACATTCTGTGCTTAGATTTAGGTCCCATCACCATGATATCTCATTATGGTATGCAATTATTCCAAAATACGGAAAAATCCCATATCCAAAGTACCTCTGGTCCCAAGCATTTTGGATAAGGGAGACTCAACCTGTATAACAAACTGTTTTTTTATTTTTTTTATTTATTTTACAGATTATGCAACACTGTATTGTGTACACTGTACAGTATAATAAACTGCTTGTTTGTTATACTGTCAGTACTTTTCTTTTGCTATGGTGAAATCAGCAAACAGTTTTGAGTGGAATCTATACACAGCAAATGTTTTCTATAAGTAAAGGACACACTGCCAGAACTTTACCACATTTGGCCTGTGGCTGCTTTCATAATATCCACTTGGATTTGCAAGAAAATTGATGTAGATAGCTAGACCACAGCAAACATATCAGCAATCTTAACCCCTTCTTGGTTTTAAAGCAATATTGTTCTAAAACCCATTCTAAAATTAATTATAACCAAAAATTGTATAAATGTATTACTTTTTTGAATCTTTTTCAGGAAACGACTCTGAACGCTTTTCTAGATAGTCAAAATAAACTGGAAAATCACTGCCTGCTACAAATGAAGGTTCCATGTGTTAGGACACGTTGTAATTCCACAAGTATGTTATGCACAATTTTTGGTTTGGCATGGGTTTGTTTTTGTTTTTTTGTTTTTCTTGGGGTGGGGACACGGGTCATCATACTCATTTTGACATGTTGGTTTGAACCAGGGGCCAAGTTCTGTATTTCAAGTGTGAGGATTTCTAACTGTAATTAAAAGGTGTAGATACATTAGTAAGAGATAACAGTGCTAAAAATGCAATCAAATATGTAATGAGGAGTGAAGGTTTGATAAATCTCCCCCAGATAGAGCATGGGCCATTGAGGCAAGCACGAATGTGCTTAATACTGCATGTACCTGAGTTAGAGCAGCAGGAGAACATAGCCCCAGCCAGTGTCGGACTGGGGCATGGAGGGCCCACCGGGGAAATGCAGTGATAGGGGCCCATGCTTAGAGGCTTGGCTAACCAGTAGTGCATGTTCTGGGCCCCTTGATACATATATATAGCAAATACCACTAGTGCATGCATGATAATTTACCAGATTAATAACTGTAGAAAGTACACCATAGCCCTGTGCAGTATAATGTAACATATGCATAATGTGTAATTCAAGTGCAAAATATGATCCCTAGAGGAGGGGGTGGGGGGCCCCAGGCAGTGGGGACCACTGGTGTTTTCCCCTGTACCTCTGTGGGCCAGTCCGACCCTGGCCTCAGCCCTTCCTTTCTCTGGGTGCTCAATCTGAGACTTTACCTAGCAAGCCAGTTCCTGTCCTTTATAGCCCTATCATGCCCCCAAATTGTAAAGAAACTGTATGTATTACAAATTGCTATACTCAGAAGTTCTAACTAATAAACATTTTAGGTCATTACTATGTGTCTGGGATCATATAAATGTTACTAAAAACAAAACAGTGATAAAGTACATTGATTCCTAATTTTGTCATTCTCCCTACTGGTCTCATAATAAAAAGATTTCTATTACAAAATGCCATCGGAGAAACTTCAGTCTCTCTACTCCTGTAAAAATATACTACAAAATACAATGTTAAATTTGCAGTTGTAAAATAATAATAATAATAATAATAATAATAATAATAATAATAATAATACAAAAATTTAATTATTCTCAATTGATACAGGTGCAAGCAAACCTAAATATTGTCTTTGTCATGGGAAGGGGATCCAGTCATTACGTAGTTAGGGCCTAGTTCAGGGTTGATTGCAAAATAACATTTTACTCTAATGGACAAAACCATGTGCAGTGCAGGTGGGACAGATACTGTATAACATGTGCATAGAGAATTAGATTTGGGTGGGGTGGGGTGTGTTCAAACTAAAATCTGAATTGCAGTGTAAAAATAAAACAGGAGTATTTACCCTGAACAGAAACAAAATAACCCACCCAAATCTAACTCTCAGTGCACGTTATATCTGCCCACCCTGCAGTGCACATGGTTTTGCCCATTAGGGGAAAATTTTATTTTGCAATCAACCTTGAATTAGGCCCTAAATCTATTAATGAAAATATTGTACCAGTATCACCCAATTCTTATAATTACACACACACAAAGCTGTAGGTGAGCATGAATTTCATGAATATTCAGGACCTAGGTAAGCTATAAGAAGCTACAGATTGAATCTGTGTTTATATTGTATCCTGATAACAACTTATGTGAAGCAGCCTGAGAATGGCAATTATGCCCAACTAATTACCAGCCCGTCAAAAGGATGGAACAAAATAACAGTAATGTTAACGCTGGCGGATATGTGCACCCGAATGGAGCAAAACTTGAATTCCCCCATAGAGGTGAGGAGCAGTGTTAGGCTTTATTATATTGGATTACCCATATTATACTGTCCTTATTGCTGACAATTATTGCTTATTGCTGGTCATTTGCGTTGTTTTTCCATATGTGGCACAGATACCCCTGAGCAAGATCCTACAGAAGCTACTCCTATCTGTGCAGTCTCAGGACGGATGATCAGAGCAGAGCCAAATACTCGTTATTGAATGCTAAAGCTGGTATACCTATAGTATCATCATAACAATTTACAGGTTGCAGCCAGACCAGCTCTTCCAGGAGCATGGAAAATAGTGCTGTTTTCCATGTCCAAGACATGGTGTCATGTATAATGCAGGCCATAGAGAACACCATAGGGGGTCAGAGTACACAATATAAAATATAAAATCTCATAACATCTTTTTTGTACAATTTTTAACAAAGTCCCATGAAAACAATCAACAGCCATTTCTGCAGTGTTTCATGATTTATTTATTTTTCATTTTACTTTGTATATTAGGTGTAAACCCTTACTGGATTGGTGAAATAGACCCATCTGCAACCAAGCAACAATCACTGTACAGAGAGAGATACATTCCAAACCTGTGTAGCAACAGGAAGTCTTTATCTCAGCAGCTAGATTGTCCTACAGGGGCTGTCCACGTGGTAAGTAACTATTGTGAAAAATATATAAATATATGCAATTTATCATCAGTACAGCGTGATGCAGGTCGCAGGCATTAAGATCTAAAGCAGATCACCCAAATGGCCAGATCTGTGTCTTATTTTGGTAGCCAAATTGGACAGAACCAGCCATTCCAAATTCCATTGTCCAGCGAGCCAATGCGGTCAATCCAATTAGCCAGGATGATCTCATGGGTCCGAGTTATCACAGCAGTGGACGTACTTTGCGGTGGCCTGAATTCACACAAAAGTGCTCACCACCCCAAGGTTAGAGTTAGGCTGCTAGAGGGGTGGATTAGGTTACAGGATTAAGGGTAGGGAGAAAATACTTACCGGGATGTGTTGGGATTCTGGGGGTAATTCTGAGTTGATCGCAGCAGGAATTTTGTTAGCAGTTGGGCAAAACCATGTGCACTGCAGGGGGGACAGATATAACATGTGCAGAGAGAGTTAGATTTGGGTGGGTTATTTTGTTTCTGTGCAGGGTAAATACTGGCTGCTTTATTTTACACTGCAAATTAGATTTCAGTTTTAACACACCCCACCCAAATCTAACTCTCTCTGCACATGTTAAATCTGCCCCCCCCCCTGCAGTGCACATGGTTTTGCCCAACTGCTAACAAAATTCCTGCTGCGATCAACTTGGAATTACCCACTCTGTCCATCGCGATCCCGCTGTCAGTTTCCTGACTGTTGGTATTTCGTACCCAACCCATAACTGGTTATGAGTAAATTGTTGCAGACTCTGAAACACCTTTTTGCATCTAGGTGTTATTAGTTTCTCTTTTTTATGCATTTTTGAAGAAATGTTGTATCAGTAAAAAATATTGCCTGTCAGTAAATATTTAGGAAATTATCATTAAAGAATATTTTCAAGGATGCCAACCCTAGTGTCAGCCTGTAAATGCACACACAGTCATTAGTGGGACTGATTCCATAGAGATCTTACTGTCCTGTTTTTATGCTTTCAGAGTGCATCTGGCACGCTTGCCCGGTGCATTAATTTAATGTTGTGTACACAAACCCTGTTTATTTTTTGTGACTGACAGGGCATAACTGGATTTTAATGGGGCATTGTCTTGTAGGCAAAGATCAGTGAGGTTGTGTTGATACTAGAGATGAGCGGGTTCGGTTTCTCTGAATCCGAACCCGCACGAACTTCATGTTTTTTTTCACGGGTCCGAGCGACTCGGATCTTCCCGCCTTGCTCGGTTAACCCGAGCGCGCCCGAACGTCATCATGACGCTGTCGGATTCTCGCGAGACTCGGATTCTATATAAGGAGCCGCGCGTCGCCGCCATTTTCACACGTGCATTGAGATTGATAGGGAGAGGACGTGGCTGGCGTCCTCTCCATTTAGATTAGGAGAGAGAGAGAGAGATTGACCTGAGGCTGATACTGTAGAAGAGAGTGCAGAGTTTAGTGACTGACCACAGTGATCACCAGCAGTGCAGTTGTTTTATTTAATATATCCGTTCTCTGCCTGAAAAAAACGGTACACACAGTGACTCAGTCACATACCATATCTGTGTGCACTGCTCAGCCCAGTGTGCTGCATGCCTGCATCATCTATGTATATATTATATATCTGACTGTGCTCAGCTCACACAGCTTATAATTGTGGGGGAGACTGGGGAGCACTGCAGTGCCAGTTATAGGTTATAGCAGGAGCCAGGAGTACAAGACAGTCACATACCATATCTGTGTGCACTGCTCAGCCCAGTGTGCTGCATCATCTATGTATATATTATATATCTGACTGTGCTCAGCTCACACAGCTTATAATTGTGGGGGAGACTGGGGAGCACTGCAGTGCCAGTTATAGGTTATAGCAGGAGCCAGGAGTACATATTATATTAAAATTAAACAGTGCACACTTTTGCTGCAGGAGTGCCACTGCCAGTGTGACTGACCAGTGACCTGACCACACTGACCACCAGTATAGTTAGTAGTATACTATATTGTGATTGCCTGAAAAAGTTAAACACTCGTCGTGTGACTTCACTTGTGTGGTGTTTTTTTTTTTATTCTATAAAAAACTCATTCTGCTGACAGACAGTGTCCAGCAGGTCCGTCATTATATAATATATATACCTGTCCGGCTGCAGTAGTGATATATATATATTTTTTATATCATTATTTATCATCCAGTCGCAGCAGACACAGTACGGTAGTTCACGGCTGTAGCTACCTCTGTGTCGGCACTCGGCAGTCCATCCATAATTGTATACCACCTACCCGTGGTTTTTTTTTCTTTCTTCTTTATACATACATACTACTACATCTCTTTATCAACCAGTCTATATTAGCAGCAGACACAGTACAGTACGGTAGTTCACGGCTGTGGCTACCTCTGTGTCGGCACTCGGCAGTCCGTCCATAATTGTATACCACCTAACCGTGGTTTTTTTTTCTTTCTTCTTTATACATACATACTACGACATCTCTTTATCAACCAGTCTATATTAGCAGCAGACACAGTACAGTACGGTAGTTCACGGCTGTGGCTACCTCTGTGTCGGCACTCGGCAGTCCGTCCATAATTGTATACCACCTAACCGTGGTTTTTTTTTCTTTCTTCTTCATACATACATACTACGACATCTCTTTATCAACCAGTCTATATTAGCAGCAGACACAGTACAGTACGGTAGTTCACGGCTGTGGCTACCTCTGTGTCGGCACTCGGCAGTCCGTCCATAATTGTATACCACCTAACCGTGGTTTTTTTTTCTTTCTTCTTTATACATACATACTACGACATCTCTTTATCAACCAGTCTATATTAGCAGCAGACACAGTACAGTACGGTAGTTCACGGCTGTGGCTACCTCTGTGTCGGCACTCGGCAGTCCGTCCATAATTGTATACCACCTAACCGTGGTTTTTTTTTCTTTCTTCTTCATACATACATACTACGACATCTCTTTATCAACCAGTCTATATTAGCAGCAGACACAGTACAGTACGGTAGTCCACGGCTGTGGCTACCTCTGTGTCGGCACTCGGCAGTCCGTCCATAATTGTATACCACCTACCCGTGGTTTTTTTTTCTTTCTTCTTTATACATACATACTACTACATCTCTTTATCAACCAGTCTATATTAGCAGCAGACACAGTACAGTACGGTAGTTCACGGCTGTGGCTACCTCTGTGTCGGCACTCGGCAGTCCGTCCATAATTGTATACCACCTACCCGTGTTTTTTTTTTCTTTCTTCTTCATACATACATACTACGACATCTCTTTATCAACCAGTCTATATTAGCAGCAGACACAGTACAGTACGGTAGTTCACGGCTGTGGCTACCTCTGTGTCGGCACTCGGCAGTCCGTCCATAATTGTATACCACCTAACCGTGGTTTTTTTTTCTTTCTTCTTCATACATACATACTACGACATCTCTTTATCAACCAGTCTATATTAGCAGCAGACACAGTACGGTAGTTCACGGCTGTAGCTACCTCTGTGTCGGCACTCGGCAGTCCGTCCATAATTGTATACTAGTATCCATCCATCTCCATTGTTTACCTGAGGTGCCTTTTAGTTGTGCCTATTAAAATATGGAGAACAAAAATGTTGAGGTTCCAAAATTAGGGAAAGATCAAGATCCACTTCCACCTCGTGCTGAAGCTGCTGCCACTAGTCATGGCCGAGACGATGAAATGCCAGCAACGTCGTCTGCCAAGGCCGATGCCCAATGTCATAGTACAGAGCATGTCAAATCCAAAACACCAAATATCAGTAAAAAAAGGACTCCAAAACCTAAAATAAAATTGTCGGAGGAGAAGCGTAAACTTGCCAATATGCCATTTACCACACGGAGTGGCAAGGAACGGCTGAGGCCCTGGCCTATGTTCATGGCTAGTGGTTCAGCTTCACATGAGGATGGAGGCACTCAGCCTCTCGCTAGAAAAATGAAAAGACTCAAGCTGGCAAAAGCAGTAGCACCGCAAAGAACTGTGCGTTCTTCGAAATCCCAAATCCACAAGGAGAGTCCAATTGTGTCGGTTGCGATGCCTGACCTTCCCAACACTGGACGTGAAGAGCATGCGCCTTCCACCATTTGCACGCCCCCTGCAAGTGCTGGAAGGAGCACCCGTAGTCCAGTTCCTGATAGTCAGATTGAAGATGTCAGTGTTGAAGTACACCAGGATGAGGAGGATATGGGTGTTGCTGGCGCTGGGGAGGAAATTGACCAGGAGGATTCTGATGGTGAGGTGGTTTGTTTAAGTCAGGCACCCGGGGAGACACCTGTTGTCCGTGGGAGGAATATGGCCGTTGACATGCCTGGTGAAAATACCAAAAAAATCAGCTCTTCGGTGTGGAACTATTTCAACAGAAATGCGGACAACAGGTGTCAAGCCGTGTGTTCCCTTTGTCAAGCTGTAATAAGTAGGGGTAAGGACGTTAACCACCTCGGAACATCCTCCCTTATACGTCACCTGCAGCGCATTCATAATAAGTCAGTGACAAGTTCAAAAACTTTGGGTGACAGCGGAAGCAGTCCACTGACCAGTAAATCCCTTCCTCTTGTAACCAAGCTCACGCAAACCACCCCACCAACTCCCTCGGTGTCAATTTCCTCCTTCCCCAGGAATGCCAATAGTCCTGCAGGCAATGTCACTGGCAATTCTGACGAGTCCTCTCCTGCCTGGGATTCCTCCGATGCATCCTTGCGTGTAACGCCTACTGCTGCTGGCGCTGCTGTTGTTGCTGCTGGGAGTCGATGGTCATCCCAGAGGGGAAGTCGTAAGACCACTTTTACTACTTCCACCAAGCAATTGACTGTCCAACAGTCCTTTGCGAGGAAGATGAAATATCACAGCAGTCATCCTACTGCAAAGCGGATAACTGAGGCCTTGGCATCCTGGGTGGTGAGAACCGTGGTTCCGGTATCCATCATTACTGCAGAGCCAACTAGAGACTTGTTGGAGGTACTGTGTCCCCGGTACCAAATACCATCTAGGTTCCATTTCTCTAGGCAGGCGATACCGAAAATTTACACAGACCTCAGAAAAAGAGTCACCAGTGTCCTAAAAAATGCAGCTGTACCCAATGTCCACTTAACCACGGACATGTGGACAAGTGGAGCAGGGCAGGGTCAGGACTATATGACTGTGACAGCCCACTGGGTAGATGTATGGACTCCCGCCGCAAGAACAGCAGCGGCGGCACCAGTAGCAGCATCTCGCAAACGCCAACTCTTTCCTAGGCAGGCTACGCTTTGTATCACCGGTTTCCAGAATACGCACACAGCTGAAAACCTCTTACGGCAACTGAGGAAGATCATCGCGGAATGGCTTACCCCAATTGGACTCTCCTGTGGATTTGTGGCATCGGACAACGCCAGCAATATTGTGTGTGCATTAAATATGGGCAAATTCCAGCACGTCCCATGTTTTGCACATACCTTGAATTTGGTGGTGCAGAATTATTTAAAAAACTACAGGGGCGTGCAAGAGATGCTGTCGGTGGCCAGAAAAATTGCGGGACACTTTCGGCGTACAGGCACCACGTACAGAAGACTGGAGCACCACCAAAAACTACTGAACCTGCCCTGCCATCATCTGAAGCAAGAAGTGGTAACGAGGTGGAATTCAACCCTCTATATGCTTCAGAGTTTGGAGGACTAGCAAAAGGCCATTCAAGCCTATACAATTGAGCACGATATAGGAGGTGGAATGCACCTGTCTCAAGCGCAGTGGAGAATGATTTCAACGTTGTGCAAGGTTCTGATGCCCTTTGAACTTGCCACACGTGAAGTCAGTTCAGACACTGCCAGCCTGAGTCAGGTCATTCCCCTCATCAGGCTTTTGCAGAAGAAGCTGGAGACATTGAAGGAGGAGCTAACACGGAGCGATTCCGCTAGGCATGTGGGACTTGTGGATGGAGCCCTTAATTCGCTTAACAAGGATTCACGGGTGGTCAATCTGTTGAAATCAGAGCACTACATTTTGGCCACCGTGCTCGATCCTAGATTTAAAGCCTACCTTGGATCTCTCTTTCCGGCAGACACAAGTCTGCTGGGGTTGAAAGACCTGCTGGTGAGAAAATTGTCAAGTCAAGCGGAACGCGACCTGTCAACATCTCCTCCTTCACATTCTCCCGCAACTGGGGGTGCGAGGAAAGGGCTCAGAATTCCGAGCCCACCCGCTGGCGGTGATGCAGGGCAGTCTGGAGCGACTGCTGATGCTGACATCTGGTCCGGACTGAAGGACCTGACAACGATTATGGACATGTCGTCTACTGTCACTGCATATGATTCTCTCACCATTGAAAGAATGGTGGAGGATTATATGAGTGACCGCATCCAAGTAGGCACGTCACACAGTCCATACTTATACTGGCAGGAAAAAGAGGCAATTTGGAGGCCATTGCACAAACTGGCTTTATTCTACCTAAGTTGCCCTCCCACAAGTGTGTACTCCGAAAGAGTGTTTAGTGCCGCCGCTCACCTTGTCAGCAATCGGCGTACGAGGTTACATCCAGAAAATGTGGAGAAGATGATGTTCATTAAAATGAATTATAATCAATTCCTCCGCGGAGACATTGACCAGCAGCAATTGCCTCCACAAAGTACACAGGGAGCTGAGATGGTGGATTCCAGTGGGGACGAATTGATAATCTGTGAGGAGGGGGATGTACATGGTGATATATCGGAGGGTGATGATGAGGTGGACATCTTGCCTCTGTAGAGCCAGTTTGTGCAAGGAGAGATTAATTGCTTCTTTTTTGGGGGGGGTCCAAACCAACCCGTCATATCAGTCACAGTCGTGTGGCAGACCCTGTCACTGAAATGATGGGTTGGTTAAAGTGTGCATGTCCTGTTTTGTTTATACAACATAAGGGTGGGTGGGAGGGCCCAAGGACAATTCCATCTTGCACCTCTTTTTTCTTTTATTTTTCTTTGCGTCATGAGCTGTTTGGGGAGGGTTTTTTGGAAGGGACATCCTGCGTGACACTGCAGTGCCACTCCTAAATGGGCCCGGTGTTTGTGTCGGCCACTAGGGTCGCTAATCTTACTCACACAGTCAGCTACCTCATTGCGCCTCTTTTTTTCTTTGCGTCATGTGCTGATTGGGGAGGGTTTTTTGGAAGGGACATCCTGCGTGACACTGCAGTGCCACTCCTAAATGGGCCCGGTGTTTGTGTCGGCCACTAGGGTCGCTAATCTTACTCACACAGTCAGCTACCTCATTGCGCCTCTTTTTTTCTTTGCGTCATGTGCTGATTGGGGAGGGTTTTTTGGAAGGGACATCCTGCGTGACACTGCAGTGCCACTCCTAAATGGGCCCGGTGTTTGTGTCGGCCACTAGGGTCGCTTATCTTACTCACACAGTCAGCTACCTCATTGCGCCTCTTTTTTTCTTTGCGTCATGTGCTGATTGGGGAGGGTTTTTTGGAAGGGACATCCTGCGTGACACTGCAGTGCCACTCCTAGATGGGCCAGGTGTTTGTGTCGGCCACTAGTGTCGCTTAGCTTAGTCATCCAGCGACCTTGGTGCAAATTTTAGGACTAAAAATAATATTGTGAGGTGTGAGGTATTCAGAATAGACTGAAAATGAGTGGAAATTATGGTTTTTGAGGTTAATAATAATATGGGATCAAAATGACCCCCAAATTCTATGATTTAAGCTGTTTTTTAGTGTTTTTTTAAAAAAACACCCGAATCCAAAACACACCCGAATCCGACAAAAAAAATTCGGTGAGGTTTTGCCAAAACGCGGTCGAACCCAAAACACGGCCGCGGAACCGAACCCAAAACCAAAACACAAAACCCGAAAAATTTCAGGCGCTCATCTCTAGTTGATACAACTGCTGACTATGCGGGGTTATACAGAAGAATAAATATGCCCAAATTTTGTACCTCTCTCATCAGGGAAAGTACACTCTGTGTATGCAAAGTAGAGATGAGCGCCTGAAATTTTTCGGGTTTAGTGTTTTGGTTTTGGGTTCGGTTCCGCGGCCGTGTTTTGGGTTCGAACGCGTTTTGGCAAAACCTCACCGAATTTTTTTTGTCGGATTCGGGTGTGTTTTGGATTCGGGTGTTTTTTTCAAAAAACACTAAAAAACAGCTTAAATCATAGAATTTGGTGGTCATTTTGATCCCAAAGTATTATTAACCTCAAAAACCATAATTTACACTCATTTTCAGTCTATTCTGAATACCTCACACCTCACAATATTATTTTTAGTCCTAAAATTTGCACCGAGGTCGCTGTGTGAGTAAGATAAGCGACCCTAGTGGCCGACACAAACACCGGGCCCATCTAGGAGTGGCACTGCAGTGTCACGCAGGATGTCCCTTCCAAAAAACCCTCCCCAAACAGCACATGACGCAAAGAAAAAAAGAGGCGCAATGAGGTAGCTGTGTGAGTAAGATTAGCGACCCTAGTGGCCGACACAAACACCGGGCCCATCTAGGAGTGGCACTGCAGTGTCACGCAGGATGGCCCTTCCAAAAAACCCTCCCCAAACAGCACATGACGCAAAGAAAAAAAGAGGCGCAATGAGGTAGCTGTGTGAGTAAGATTAGCGACCCTAGTGGCCGACACAAACACCGGGCCCATCTAGGAGTGGCACTGCAGTGTCACGCAGGATGGCCCTTCCAAAAAACCCTCCCCAAACAGCACATGACGCAAAGAAAAAAAGAGGCGCAATGAGGTAGCTGTGTGAGTAAGATTAGCGACCCTAGTGGCCGACACAAACACCGGGCCCATCTAGGAGTGGCACTGCAGTGTCACGCAGGATGGCCCTTCCAAAAAACCCTCCCCAAACAGCACATGACGCAAAGAAAAAAAGAGGCGCAATGAGGTAGCTGTGTGAGTAAGATTAGCGACCCTAGTGGCCGACACAAACACCGGGCCCATCTAGGAGTGGCACTGCAGTGTCACGCAGGATGTCCCTTCCAAAAAACCCTCCCCAAACAGCACATGACGCAAAGAAAAAAAGAAGCTTTTTACTGATATTTGGTGTTTTGGATTTGACATGCTCTGTACTATGACATTGGGCATCGGCCTTGGCAGACGACGTTGCTGGCATTTCATCGTCTCGGCCATGACTAGTGGCAGCAGCTTCAGCACGAGGTGGAAGTGGATCTTGATCTTTCCCTAATTTTGGAACCTCAACATTTTTGTTCTCCATATTTTAATAGGCACAACTAAAAGGCACCTCAGGTAAACAATGGAGATGGATGGATTGGATACTAGTATACAATTATGGACGGGCTGCCGAGTGCCGACACAGAGGTAGCCACAGCCGTGAACTACCGCACTGTACTGTGTCTGCTGCTAATATATAGACTGGTTGATAAAGAGATAGTATACTCGTAACTAGTATGTATGTATAAAGAAAGAAAAAAAAACCACGGTTAGGTGGTATATACAATTATGGACGGGCTGCCGAGTGCCGACACAGAGGTAGCCACAGCCGTGAACTACCGCACTGTACTGTGTCTGCTGCTAATATATAGACTGGTTGATAAAGAGATAGTATACTCGTAACTAGTATGTATGTATAAAGAAAGAAAAAAAAACCACGGTTAGGTGGTATATACAATTATGGACGGGCTGCCGAGTGCCGACACAGAGGTAGCCACAGCCGTGAACTACCGCACTGTACTGTGTCTGCTGCTAATATATAGACTGGTTGATAAAGAGATAGTATACTCGTAACTAGTATGTATGTATAAAGAAAGAAAAAAAAACCACGGTTAGGTGGTATATACAATTATGGACGGGCTGCCGAGTGCCGACACAGAGGTAGCCACAGCCGTGAACTACCGCACTGTACTGTGTCTGCTGCTAATATATAGACTGGTTGATAAAGAGATAGTATACTCGTAACTAGTATGTATGTATAAAGAAAGAAAAAAAAACCACGGTTAGGTGGTATATACAATTATGGACGGGCTGCCGAGTGCCGACACAGAGGTAGCCACAGCCGTGAACTACCGCACTGTACTGTGTCTGCTGCTAATATATAGACTGGTTGATAAAGAGATAGTATACTCGTAACTAGTATGTATGTATAAAGAAAGAAAAAAAAACCACGGTTAGGTGGTATATACAATTATGGACGGGCTGCCGAGTGCCGACACAGAGGTAGCCACAGCCGTGAACTACCGCACTGTACTGTGTCTGCTGCTAATATATAGACTGGTTGATAAAGAGATAGTATACTCGTAACTAGTATGTATGTATAAAGAAAGAAAAAAAAACCACGGTTAGGTGGTATATACAATTATGGACGGGCTGCCGAGTGCCGACACAGAGGTAGCCACAGCCGTGAACTACCGCACTGTACTGTGTCTGCTGCTAATATAGACTGGTTGATAAAGAGATAGTATACTACTAATATTATATATACTGGTGGTCAGGTCACTGGTCACTAGTCACACTGGCAGTGGCACTCCTGCAGCAAAAGTGTGCACTGTTTAATTTTAATATAATATTATGTACTCCTGGCTCCTGCTATAACCTATAACTGGCACTGCAGTAGTGCTCCCCAGTCTCCCCCACAATTATAAGCTGTGTGAGCTGAGCAGTCAGACAGATATATAATATATATAGATGATGCAGCACACTGGCCTGAGCCTGAGCAGTGCACACAGATATGGTATGTGACTGACTGAGTCACTGTGTGTATCGCTTTTTTCAGGCAGAGAACGGATATATTAAATAAACTGCACTGTGTGTCTGGTGGTCACTCACTATATAATATATTATGTACTCCTGGCTCCTGCTATAACCTATAACTGGCACTGCAGTAGTGCTCCCCAGTCTCCCCCACAATTATAAGCTGTGTGAGCTGAGCAGTCAGACAGATATATATAATATTATATATAGATAATAGATGATGCAGCACACTGGCCTGAGCCTGAGCAGTGCACACAGATATGGTATGTGACTGAGTCACTGTGTGCTGTGTATCGCTTTTTTCAGGCAGAGAACGGATTATAAAGTAAACTGCACTGTCCTCACTAGTAAACTCTCTCCACTCAGTCTCTACACTTCTACAGTAACAGTACTCCTCCTAGTCAGCTCCAGTAAATCTCTCTCAGTCTCTTATAATCTAAATGGAGAGGACGCCAGCCACGTCCTCGCCCTATCAATCTCAATGCACGTGTGAAAATGGCGGCGACGCGCGGCTCCTTATATAGAATCCGAGTCTCGCGATAGAATCCGAGCCTCGCGAGAATCCGACAGCGTCATGATGACGTTCGGGCGCGCTCGGGTTAACCGAGCAAGGCGGGAAGATCCGAGTCGCTCGGACCCGTGAAAAAAAACATGAAGTTCTGGCGGGTTCGGATTCAGAGAAACCGAACCCGCTCATCTCTAATGCAAAGGTCTCCAGGAACATACTGCCCGCCATGTTCCTTGTCACTAATCTCTATTGCACTTGCACAGGTCTCTGGAAACATACTGCCCACCATGTTCCTTGTCACTAATCTCTATTGCACTTGCACAGGTCTCTGGAAACATACTGCCCACCATGTTCCTTGTCACTAATCTCTATTGCACTTGCACAGGTCTCTGGAAACATACTGCCCACCATGTTCCTTGTCACTAATCTCTATTGCACTTGCACAGGTCTCTGGAAACATACTGCCCACCATGTTCCCAGTGACAAATGCATGAATCACCAGTAAAGTACCACTATGCATGCGCGAATCACCAGTAAAATGGCCACTGTGCCATTTTTCAAGTGACTTCTGCTGCAGCAGTAGCACCGACGCAGGACTCCAGAGTGGAACATGGGTGCATGGTGTGCGGCCCCCTCCTGGACCAGGGACCTGAGCTCCGCACACACTTTATCCATTATATGTCTTCTATGCCATGTTCAACTGTGAACCCGTGTGGACTCAAACATGCTGCAGAAAAGTTGCTCAGTGCTGAGAAGCCCTGGTTAAGCCCCATCCTTTTTTGGCAACAGGATATGAACAGTAACACCAATTACAAACAAGGACAAATAAGGTGTAACTACAGTTATAAATAAACCTCATGTTGTGTGCAGCGTTTTTTGCACCTGTGTCTGTAACCTGCATCAAACCTAATTAGAGTCAAACAAATGTATTTTCATTATACTCCCCACTAGGAGTTTGAAAAAATCAGCTGTATGAATAAAAGAAGGATAAAATGGGAACATCAATGTTATCTTCTTAAATTCTCTGTACTTACAGGGTGTTTCCCGTTCATCAAGGTCTCTGAGTTCAGCACAGCTAATGAACATCAGAAGCTCCACACAAGCCTCTGTTATTTCCAATATCATTTTAATGAAAGGCCAAGGCAAGGTGAGCTCCATATTATTATTATAAAGGGTAGACAGGTCTGTTGATTTGTAATATTTGGCATTTACATAATGATGGAAAGAATTATTCTGACGTGTGATATAATTGAAAAAAGAATGAACCATTTGATATTTTTTTCTAGATAAAGTTTAGACAGGATAACAAGAAGATTCATGTATAGCATTATGTACTGTAAGAGGTGGTCCTGCTGTCCACCGATGTTACTGTAAGGTTTTTTAAAGGAAGATGTAGCACACTGGGTAGAAAACATTATACCACAATACACTTATAGTCATTATCTATCTATCTATCTATCTATCTATCTATCTATCTATCTATCTAACTATTGATCATCTATCTATCTATCTATCTATCTATCTACTAATCATCTATCTATCTATGGGATGTAGTTGGCATCTTGGTGCTCGGGATGCTGACAGTGGAGATACT
Source organism: Pseudophryne corroboree (assembly GCF_028390025.1). Taxonomy (NCBI): domain Eukaryota; kingdom Metazoa; phylum Chordata; class Amphibia; order Anura; family Myobatrachidae; genus Pseudophryne; species Pseudophryne corroboree. Next base: position 256,362,830 of record NC_086449.1, read on the forward strand.
GGCACCAGAATCCCAACACTGTTGAGAAGACTGGCCCCAGAATCCCAACACTGTTGAGAAGACTGGCACTAGAACCCCGACACTGGTGAGAAGACTGGCGCTTGAATCCTAACACCACTTACAATGCCAGTGCCGGAATCCTGACTGTCAGCATTCCGAACGTGAGTATGCCAGGGATGGTTAGCGTTAGGCTGCGGGAGGGGGGGGGGGGTTAGGTTTAGGCACTATGGGAGGGTTAGGCTTTGGGAGAGTAAGGTAAGGTTTATGCACTAAGGGGGGATGGTTAGGGTTAGGCACTAATGGGAGATGGTACAAAGAAGGAGTGCACATCAGCAATTCAGCGCAATAAAATGAATAGAGCTGCCCTGCTTCTTCACTCAGCGGGACAAACACATAAATCCCGTGAATACAAAAATAGAATACAATAAAGTGCAGCGTGCATTGGCGCTCATACCATAAGATGAATATCTATTTTTCACAGATATGACTAGACCAAGGATAAAAAATGAAATGCATTTATTAAATGGAAAGAAGGATATAAATGAATAAATTACAGAAATTTGATAAGAATACAAGGATGGGACCTGTAGATAGTGTCTTATGCAAAGTGGCTGTGCATATAGGAGAGTAGGAATTTCTCACCATATCATGGCCCTGCGGTGGGCTAGCTTTAAGAAAGCAGTTTGCGGTCCAGAGCTGATGCAGCCCGGCACCACCGCACAGGGCTTGGATCAGCAAATGAGTCCCAGAAAGTCACTGCTCCACAGGTCCTGATGTAATTGTTCATCTTATGGTATGAGCGCCAATGCACGCTGCACTTTATTGTATTCTACTAATGGGAGATGGTTAGAGCTTGGCCCTAAAGGGGGACGGGATAGGCTGTGGGAAGGGGGTGGTTAGGTTTAGGCTGCAGGTAGGGAGGGTTAGGGTTATCTACAGATGTAGCTGTAGTATCTATGAATATAGTATATGTGCATTAGCTAGATGAGGTAGTGTATCTTTAAGAATCTGGCTGCACAGATGAACATGTGATCAGGAAGTAGAAGGAGAGAGAACTCAGAGAAGGAGAAGGAGAAGAGCCATGTGGATTTGATGTATATCTGTAACTATGCAAGTATTACTTATCAATAAGAAATAAAATACATAATCTTCATACTGCATGATTCATTGAATTAAAGAGATGTACATCAGGATATAACAGTAGCCACTGTGGCTACATCTAGGCACATTCGCACCTCATTGCCATGACCGCGTGACCCTCTAAGGGAGTGTCAAAAGACGTTGTTTGGCACGGCTAGGCGGGTATGTCTAGCTGCGCCAGGAGTGCCCAAACACGGCAGATGTAGCCACGATGAGCGTAGCTACATCTGTATCTGTCTATCTATCTATCTATCTATCTATCTATCTATCTACGTTCTCAATATCGACAACCAGGACATCTGGTCAACAAGCAATACATCAGCATTCACAAATGTTGACATGGTTAAAATGTCAACATGTTCATATTGTTGACATTTTTGACAAGTTGACACCAGAGTGTTCACATGCAGTTTATTTTGCATATTTCATCCTACCCATAACCCTAAACCTAACCATAACACAAAATGTACTAATGACATTCTGATGTTGACCTGTTAAATATTGACATTATGGATATGTTGAAATTTTAACCATATTGACATTTGTGAATGTCAGCATTTTGACTGTTGACATGTAGAACCTGTCGATATTATGCTATTTACATTCTGACTGTCTGTCTATCTATCTATCTATCTATCTATCTATCTATCTATCTATCTATCTATCTATCATCTGCTGTGGCCTTGTCTATGTACTACAGTGGAAGTTGTACTGTCAGAAAAAGTCTCACTATCTGAGCTATCATATGCTATCGTATAGCACATTATAATACAATACAGCATGTACCAGGAGAGACTCATGAAACTGGAATTTGGTAATTCTGTCAGAGGCATTAAGCATAGCAGCTTGAAGCCAGGATTAGGAGCAGTGAGGATGCTTTGGTGTTAGCGGTCAGTGATGGACTACAGTTAAAAGGCAGGTGTGCCTAATGCCTCAGGCTGAATTTAAAATAAGATTTTGCGTTCAGGGACATAGCTAGAGGTGATGCGTCTGAGTACTGGAATAGGTCATGGCGTTATTGTGGAGGCATGAGGCAGGGGCAGATTGGGGGCGATTAGTGTGATTGCACCACCCTGCACATCATGCAGGTAGTGGAGACTGCACATAGGAAATTATGCATGAAAAAATGAAAACTAATATTTGTTTACACCAATATTTGTTCTATATTTCATGTGTTTAACATATTTTCTGACCCAAAGTCCAATGACTGGTGTCTACTATCCTAGGTCTGGATTTAGATGCTATTTTATCTCAAAAGTAGTGTTACTCACTAAGAAATGTCCATATAATCTGGTTTAGTATATTAATATACCGTCCTATAACATATTTATTGTTTCAAAGATAAATGCACAATATGGAGTTTAGTCAGTGGCAGCTCCACAGGTGGGGCACAGCGCTGTTCAAAATTCACCCGCCATTAAGTGTAATTATTATCAACTCTTTGATGCACAGATCTCTAGATTTACTACACAATTTTGAGAAGGTCTGGGGTTGCTGGCCTTGGTTCTAGATCTAGAATATCAGTAGAATTTATATAAGAGCTCTCTTATTTCATTTAAAAAAAAAATTGCAGTAGAAAAATGTGGTTATTATAAGTTTTATATACTAATGTGTGTTACATGCTACTTTAAAAGCATAGTACTTTTATTTCTCAGTTAAAAATGAAAAAGAAAGCATTAAAGTTCTGACAGTTATGTAGTAATTGTGATTACATCGTTGTTAGGGGTTGGGATTCAGTATTGTTGGCGGGAAGGACAGCATTTATGGACCAGTTGGCATCTACGTAAAGACAATATTCCAAGATGGAGCAGCTGCTGCTGATGGAAGACTACAAGAAGGTAACTGTTTGCAAAGTGTGTATTCCTCATCTACATGTCCATATGTGTATTTTATTGTTGTTATTATTACTATTATTATTATTATTATTATTATTATTCTTTTGTGTTTAAGGCAACACATAGTTCCCTCATTTCCATAGTGGGAATATACAGAGTAACAATGCAATTTGACATATCATTAGTAGAGTAAATGTAAGATGACATGTCTTGGGAACACAGAGCACTAAACCAACAGAATAGGTAGGATGAGGACAAGGGCGGAGGAGGGGTAACTCACTGTAGCTTGATGGGTAAGTAGGGATGAATCATAGAGAGGAAGACAAAGAGATGAACAAATGTACAGCATTTAGTAGGATGCAGATGAACATGTATGAATCAATAGGCTAAAGCCATCAGAAGGTGGAAATAATTTAGGCCTTATTATTAGTCGTACGTAATACAAACACAATGTCAGCTGCAAATGGAATGATAATGCAACTAAAACCCGAATTCTAAGACATACTGTACAACATCTACAAGATCGCACTGTTCCAGTCTTCCATATGCTAGAACAGCCATTATAACGCCCAGCTGTAGTAGTAATACTAGGAGTAGGAGATTCAATTGAATTTGATGTGCACTTTGCATACATACAATTCGGAATAGGACACAACTCTGGCTACTCACCCACACTAAACACACAGAACATTTCTCTTACATGAGAACGCCTGTTGCTAGTCAGTGGTCCTCCAGAAAATCCTACTTAGTGGTAGCAGAGAAAAGACTGAGATGAGAAGTCAGAATCACTCAGAAATACTTAAACATGAACATTCAGCCCATGATGCATGTGAAGTTTGCTACATGCGGCCACAATCACACTTGCATGCAAGTCAGAATCACTGCATAGGCACAGGCACTTTCTCCTGCATGTTGTGGAAAACAAACCTCCTAAAATGAGAAGTAATGTTGCAGCTAAATCAAAACTGGCCCTAGACATAGGCAGTATATGCATATGCCTAGAGGCATATGGAAAGCCTAGGGGCCCCTGGGAAAACCTGGAGGCATCTGGACAGGCTGCACCTCTAAGCTCGGAATCTAGAAGTCCCAGCTGACAGTAGCTGTCCTCCGATGGGATACACAGGCTATCCAGCACTGCTGCGCCATATGACAGGCAGCAGCAGAAAGCCCATACACCCCAGAGCCGATCATACAGCTCCTGCAGTTTCCATAAGTGTGACGCTGTGTGACCTAAGGTCGCGTCAGCATCATTCACAGCAGAGAGCACGCCCTGAAAAAGAGAAGCAGGGGGAAGACAGCAAAGATAAGTAAATTATAAGAGCTTGTTAAAAAGACAGGTTGGGGATTGGTTTGCTAGAGACTAGAGACATGCGGTTCGGTTCTCCAGAAATCTGAATCCACGCGAATTTTGTGGATCCGAACCAAACCAAAAGCTGATCCAGATTTCCCAAGGATATCAGTTCAAACTGAGTACCAGTTCAGATCTTCTCGTGGTTCAGATTTTGAATCTGAATTTCGAGTTTTAGATTGCAAAAATTATGTAATTTTAGATATTATACCACTGATCTGCAATTCACGTTAGTCCTGCACTTTCTATTTCCTATTTGTATTATTTATTACAGTAATAGTCTCCTATCAGAACAATTTACCAAGGGAAAATCACCGTAACAGCTGGTCAGCTATACTGGCCAGCAGCTCCATAAGTTCTACAAATGCCAGCAGGAAAGCATGTTCTGGCAGCCATGGCTATGCAGGCATGTGATGTTCTACTACAAGTACCAGCATACTCATGCAGTTTAGGGTTGCCAAAACAGTCTGGGAGCCTTACAGGCCCAGGAAACTCCAGATTTACTAATCTACGTTGCTATTGGATATCACTCTGGAATACAGGCAATGAATGGGAAACTAGACAGGACCTCCAGATAAACACAATTCCCTAAGTAGACATTGGTGGCATGTGGATGGCAGTAAGAGCTAGCTGGACCTTAGCATGGCTCTGTGCCGTACTTTCTACTTTTTCTTATTCTCACAAATATAGGGCATGGGATATTTGTGGATACTGTTCCTCTCTTACTGCAACATACTTGCTCCCTATGTCCTTCATAATCCAATTAAAATGACTCTTACTTAGAAAGCGCTCAGCAACACAACCCCTTCAGGCATTATTAATCTCTTCATTTTGTCTTCTTAGATTTCCCTACCACACTCGCTCACAGACTTTACATCCTTAAATGCTCTATGAAAACCAATCTCATAATAAGGGATTACATTGTCCAACCCATACTACCAAGACTAATGTCCACTGGCAACTGACCCAGCCTACAGTCCCTACCCTTTTTCAAGTCGCATTTGTTTTGTCCCTGTTTTATGTATACCGCTTCCAAATCTACAATAATAGTCATCATCGGTGGCAGCTCCAAAGGTACGTGTGCAGCTAGGGTTGCCAACTCATCCCTTTAATTCTGGACAATTACTAATTACACAGGTTCTGTGGCTGATTAAAACCAGATGAAATGGAGTCTTGAAGTCAGCCAGCCACAGAACCTGTGTAATTAATATGTGTCCAGAATTAAAGGGATGTAGTGGCAATCCTAGGTGCAGCACTGTCCAAATTTCAAATAGGGGAGCCACACCAAGTGCCACCAACTGTCATTCCAAACTGACTCATTGGCAGTCGGTGTGGCTCTCCTATTTGAACTTTGGACTGCGCTGCAGCCCCACCTATGGAGCCGCCAATGATCATCATCAACATTATATTGCCTCTGTTTACACTTGTATACTGCTACCCTTGTAGCATAGACATTGTTGTTATAAGACCTGCATGTGCAGGGAATTCCTGTTTGCCTAATTGACCATGAGAAAATATAGAGAATGAGACTGAGGTAACCAACTCCAGGGTAATACAGATGTAGGTGCCACAGAGATATTCACCTAAAAAGTGGCAGACCAATACTGTAGACTCATCTAATAAAGCCATGTATCTCAATCAGTGATGGGACATAACTGTATGTAGCAGTGCCAGGCTGCATGTGTCGACGGGACTTAGTGGTGATGAAACTAAATTGGTGCTTTGTGCACTTTCGCCTTATTTATGATATAAAGATGACATTGTACACCAAAGTTTTACTAGTATGGATTTATTAAATGAAAGCTTATATGTACAACTCTAGCTACTGTAATGTTAGTTTTTCTTTCCTATGAAATGGACAAATTAGAATTATCTGTTACAGTTGAGGAAAGAAATAGAAAACAAAACCTGTATAAATAATTCAAGCAGCCATTGACACACAATGTTTTGTCTTCCGTAATGGATTATCACTGCGTTCTAACAAAGCTTATGAAAGGTACAGTAGCTGCTTTAGGACAGAGAATGATGTAACAGATGGGGCATATAATTAACTTTCCAAAGTGTTTTATTACAGGGGATGAAATTGTGGAACTGAATGGAGAGCCAATGCATGGCCTAACACATAATGATGCTCTACAGAAATTTAAGGTGAGCATTGTCATTATTTGCTGCTCATGATTTTCTTCTAGGCTTTAGGATAGCATGTCTATAACTGAGGGGGTCATTTAGAAAATTAAGAAAAATACATTGGAGAAGTGCACACATAGGAGCTGTTGCAGAGAATGCAAGTGGGTCGTACAGTACTTGCGTTGCGTGCATAGGTAGATGTGTATATTGTCTGTATGCAGCGTTGTACACATTTATATAACCGTACCACCCCTATAGATACTATACTCTTGCTATCACAACTGTCATCATTATCAGCCCTATCCATCTGAAAGCAGGCGTATAGTCCCACACACTAAACTCTGCATAGCCTGCAAGTGCTTCACCATGTCCTCACCCCACATCACTAAACGTAGCCTATGCGGGAACACCTCATTGCCACAACATTATGCCCTTTGAGTCGTAACTAGAGCTATGAATGATTTGTGTATGGATCAGCATCGCTGTGTGTCCTCGGCTGCAGGGACTGAGTAGTGTGACTACACACATGATCCATCAACAAAGCTGACTTGCAGAGGCCCCATATACACAGAGCAAAAGCCAATTATTCATGCTTCACATCATGCCCCTTCCTTCAACGTGTTTCGTGCGTCCTGGAGCACTTTGTCAAGGATGGCAAAAGATCATTTGCCATCCTTGACAAAGTGCACCGGGATGCACAAAACACGTTGGAGGCATTGTGGGGAAGATCCAATAATTGAAACTAAAGCTGCACTGCCTGCTGCCGATGAACAGTGACATCACTGACCCGGGCTACACTACCGCTGGATGCAGTGGTTCAACACTTGGCGACAGCTACAAATGGGAGTAGAGGCTGAGAAACATTCCCTACGGACTATCCATTGGACACTGTACTGCTAATCAAAGTGAGGTAGGGACAGTTAGCCAGCGCAAATACCAGACCTTTAACCTTCAATACCCCATCAAATATTCCCCAAGGGGGCTGCAAACATACTGCTGAAAAATACTTATGTTTATGTTTTAACTAGAAATATTCTTTTTTCCAGGTGCCACACAAAAATTCCAGTGCCCATTTTTTATTGTATATTGTTTTTACACTGCGTGAGCTGCTATAGCATATCCGGTGCGGTTTATTTTTTATTATTATATTTGTGCTCTGATTGATGTAAGACACTATAGTACCCTTGCAATGCCTATGTGATACATATATATGACACTGCTGCGTCTATCCCTCAGCAAGTCAAGAAAGGAGTCATTACACTTACAGTTCGGACTGGACTCAGCGCCCCAGATATCAAACCCTGCAACTCCCAAATGGTTCGCTCAAAAAGCTCCAGCACTTGCACCGTGAGAGAGCACAGTCCACTACAACCAGAGAGCTCTAACCCCAATGACAGGGTCCTTATGGAGGTGTCATTACAAAAAGGTACTGACTAGACCAAAACTCTATTTCAAAATACATAGTTTGCTCTGAGTGCAGCAGATCCAGAATTAGCAGACACATGTACAGTACAACATTGCCGTAAAGACAAAGAGATGTGAAAAAGTGACGTCACATGCAGCCGCTGCAGGCCGGGAGCGATGAGTAGCTCCCGGCCAGCACGCTAAAGCTGCACTGGCCGGGAGCTACTCCTAAAGTGCAAAAACATCGCCGCTGTGCGATGCTTTTACACTTCTTCAGGAGGGGCCGGCACTGACATGCGGGGCGGACTAGCCCTGTGCTGGGCGTCACCCCCCCACACACACACACATGTCTATTATCATGATCGTATCTGTGCAAAATTTAGCAGGGCTACGATCAACTCGGAATGACCCCCCATGTGCAGTGCAGGTAGGGCAGATATAACATTTGTAGAGAGAGTTCGATTTGGGTGGGTTATTTTGTTTCTGTGCAGGGTAAATACTGGCTGCTCTATTTTTACACTGCAATTTAGATTTCAGTTTGAACACACCCCACCCAAATCTAACTCTCTGTGCACATGTTATATCTGTACCCCCCATTCCCCCCTGCAGTGCACATGGGCCCTCATTCCGAGTTGATCGCTCGCTAGCTGTTTCTAGCAGCTGTGCAAACGCATAGTCACCGCCCATGGGGGAGTGGATCTTCGCTTTGCAGGAGTGCGAACGCCTGTGCAGCAGAGCGGCTGCAAACACATTTTGTGCAGAACAAGACCAGCCCTGTAGTTACTTATTCTGTGCGATGATTGCTGCGACGAATGACACGGTAATGACGTCAGATACCCATCCAGCAAACGCCCGGCCACACCTGCATTTTCCAAAACACTCCCAGAAAACGGTCAGTTGCCACCCAGAAACTGCCACTTCCTGTCAATCTCCTTGCGACCGCCAGTGCGACTGAAAGGGTCGCTAGAACCTGTGCAAAGCCACGATGCTCTTTGTACCCGTACACCGCGCATGCGCATTGCAGTGCATATGCATGCGCAGTTTAGCCATTTTTAAAAATGATCGCTACGCAGCGAACAACGGCAGCTAGCGATCAACTCGGAATGAGGGCCATGGTTTTGTCCATTAGCTAACAAATTTGCTGCTGCGATCAGGCCTGAATTAGGCCTTCAATCTTTTAAAGGGATAATGGCAGAAATATCAGAGATTTCTCAGAACCTTTTTACCAGAGCTTACCACCACTTTCTGTCACTTGCCTGTGCATAATTGCAGGGGAGGGGGTTTTCACCAAACTCCAGCACAATGGTAAAAAATGGTGGTACATAAAATTTACTGCCATTCCACATTGATAAATAGATCCAAAATCTTCTTATTGTACTGGCATAGCAGTGGTGTATGCTCTATCAGAGCCCCACCCCTTTCCAGCGTAATGCCAGGTGTAATTGTTACTTCACCCCCCTCCCATACACTCACGAACTGAGGCTCTTAGTGGGTGTGATCTTATCATTAGATTTAATTTGCTCTGCACCCAAGAAGAGCTGCTGCCTTGAAAGTTAGTGAGATGTATACAGTATATATATATATACATATATATATATATATATATACACATATATATACATATATATATATATATGAAGACACAATACAATTCCAGAGTGCGCTCATTTATAATGACTAAGTATATGATAAAAATTATTTTTCAATATTGACATTAGAGTGACCACTGGTATAATGTACTTATTTGTGAAGTACAGATGGAAATATATAATCGTTATCTTCTTCCTAATACATTTCGACCATGAGGTCCAATAGTTCACCCTTGAAGTCCAATACTGGTGGAAGGTAATCCTGTGAAAATACCCACTTACCAGAAATTCACCCAAAAACAGAGATCCAAAAAAGGCCAACCAGCAACAAAATATCTGTTTAATTTCAGTTTTTTAAAACAATTGTACAATTCATAAAATGAAGCAAAACAATAAGTTTACATGCATAGAATTCTTTAGAAAATGGTCACATCCAATACAGGAGAGTGTGTAACAATCGTCTTCCTCCACCCGATTCTGGTGTGGGATCACAGAAGGGTTCTCTCTGGATTTAGACTGTGAATTATATGTTGGTAAAACCCTACGTATTTCGTCCTATAAAAGACACTCTCCATTTGCTGTACGGGAGTTCTGGAAATGGAGAGTATGGAGAGTATAGGTGGAACGCAGCTCACTATGCCCGGGATGTACTAAAGGGAAAAATGCGGTAAAACCCCGTTTTCGGGGGTTTTGCCGCATTTTCAAATGTACTGAGACCCGGCCGCGGGGTTTACGCCACCGAGGGTATTGCCATCTTTTGATGGCGATACCCTATAGAATCCTATGGGCTTCTTACGGCCGCCACATCCCATCACCGCCGCCCCGCTCTGCTCACGACGACCTCCCACCCCCTGGCATACCTGTTTGCAGTAAGCTGGTGCGGCCCCCCTCCTCCTTCTCCCCCGCAGCACAGCCTTGTCTCCTTCCGGCTACAGGGGGAGGAGGAGGAGCCCGGGGACTTCCAGCACACGTCACCTCCCGCTGCTTGGAGGTGACGGAGGCCAGCAAAAACCCTCTCCTCGGCAGTAACACTGATCACAGGGCACCCTTGGCATCGCATTGTGATACTAAGCTCATATGTTAGTACATATGCGACTGGCATCGTTGCGATGACCGGCGATGACCCGCGATCAGTCTTAGTACATCCCGACCTATGTGTTCCACCACAACTTTAGCTGGCGGCATGGAGTCAGAGCAACGTAGTTCTGATAGGTCACATGGAACACTGGTAGGTCCGCGTTCCACCTTCATTTTTATCATATACTTAGTTCATTAGAAAATTAGTGCACTCTGGAATTGTATTGTGTCTTCATGTGTCTTTTTGGTTCCTGCTAACAGAAGTTCCTCTGAGAGTTGCTGCTTATAGGCGCAGGATAAGGGTATTTGTTTGTGATGAGATATATATATATACTATAGTAACACTCTTATGGACAGATGTAATCTCCTGTACAGGTGTCTTTCTGTTTTGAAAGGAATGTTTTCCCTGTACAGTGAAAATGAATCACTTTATAAATCACACACACACACATACATGTGTCACTGTACTGCAATGTTATTTGTTCTTTTGTTTCTCCAGAGTCAGGTGTTGGCCTGGGTATCGGGCTGTGCAGTGTCCCAATTTGTGGCGGCATTTCTGGAATATTTATCCATACTCTCTCTCCAGGCTCCGTGGCCCATATGGATGGCCGGCTTAGGTACAGTATATAACTTGTCTCTCAGTAAAGGACACAAGCAGATGCAACAGTAATATTTTTAATGTGCTCCTATCTCCACAAACCTAAACTCTTTGCTTAATTTATACACCACCACAGGAATGCTGAGTTATATGTATGGATTTTTGGTACATTTTAATAGTGTTCTTTGTCTTTGTAAGGAATGAGGATTCCGCTAATCCTTAAAAAGGAAGCAGTCTGACCAGACTGATTTACCCTTCAGGCCAGATGTACTAAGCCTTGAAAAGTGATAAAGTGGAGAGTGATAAACTACCAACCAATCAACATTTACAGAGCAAATTATAGCATGAAATGCGTATTTATCAAGCTGTACATGCTAGGGTTATGCCTGGAGCAACAAGTGTAGCATCTGTTGGCAGTAAATACACTATATTCCAACATAATGATACTTAATTGTGTTATATACAAAGCAGAGAACAGAATCTGCATAGTGTCATCAGAAACTTGTCAATTAAATTTACAATGTACAATATAATTAAATAAGAAATTAAGTTTAATTAAAAGTAAAGTAAATACAAACATCCATTAATTTCCCCTTTTAAACATTTCTCTGGCTAATATTTTTTCATAAACCGCTCAGAAATTGTTGTTGTTTTTTTATTATTGAATCAGGTTAAGAACATAGATTTAAAATATATCCAGCACGATTTTCTTTAAAAAACAAACAAACTATATATATATATATATATATATATATATATATTACAATATCTTAATTGAACATCATCTAAACATCGATGGTCGAGACATCACTACCCTCTGTAGCTACCGGTGTACTGTACACAGGGTGTACTGTACACAGGGAAGGTAAAGGCTGGCTTCTATTACATTTCCCTGGTGGCTGCTAATGTCTGCAGCAGTGGGGTGAGGGGTGCCATCAGGCTGCCCAATCAGCAATCATCGGCAGCACAGCAGCCACTGGGGGAAGGAACTAGGAAGCATAGGGGCCTGAGAGTGGCAGCTGCTGTGTGGTAGCCGCACAGTGACCTTTCTGATTGGTTGCATCAGATGTGACCATGTCAGGGAAAGCCCAGCCTGGTGTGATTGCATCTGGTGTGACCACGCCAGGCAAGTGATTAAAAGTCTTTCCTGCCATAGTCCATAAAGCAATATCAATTAAGTAATACATACTGTACAGTATAGACAGCTGTAACTTCATAGAATTTAGAAGCTACAGTATGTTAATGAATGAAGTACTGTCAGGTGGAGAGGTGCATCTTCAGTAAAATTAGGTGTAAGGAGTTTCATGTGCAGATGTAAGAAAACCTGCATACCCATGTATACGTGTTACAGATGTATACTGCACGTGTGCATGTTTGTTAATAATGCACAGTATGGAAATGTCATATTTACAATGAATCAACCCAGCCCCAGTCTGCATCAGCCAAGTACACGATGAGCGTCATGCCGGGGATAATGCAGACACACTGAATATTTGCACACAGTGCTTGACTATGGGGTCTATTTAGTAAAATGTGCATAATATAGAATAAAATGATTGGCGAATATTGCCATCTGTGTTTAGCTATATTTGATTTGAACCTCCATATGGGAAAGACTCTGAGTTATAGGACTGCCAGGTGAGTAGAAAAATGTTCTGCCTTTGCCATCTTTTGCAAATGACCCCAGAGGCCGCAGCAGCAGTGATCACAGTAGGCTGCCCTGATCGTCCGTTCTTGGATCCACTATTGCATACACTTGTAACTCAGTGTATATGCAGGTACCAGCACCCACACAGAATAGTTTCAAAGGCCCCATGAAAGCACTGTAAGTTTGGGAGTACTGTCTCTTCCCTGCTTCTCTCCTGTGCGAGCAGACCTAACACCATCCAGAGAAGGCAATGGCATTATGTTTAGCTAGTAGCAGCTACTGTATATTATAAATATTCTTTGTGCTATGCTCTTATTTAAACCTATTGGATGCAGGACTGTACACACACAAATGTAAAGGTGGGGAAATTAGTGATTTTACAGCACTTTTCAGTTTACTAAATACATTGAGATTCCTAGCCAAAATACTGGAGAAAAACTGCCCAATCCAGTTCCTGATTACATAACCAATACTTACCTTCATCCTTGTAATTGGCTCCATGGACATTGTTTTGCTCAATGATCTACTTCGTGTTCCCCTTTTCCGGAAGAACAAAATTCTGAATGCATCCATTGTTTCTGTATCCCATGATTTATAAGCAATACAAATTTTTATATTGTAGAATTTTTAAAAGTTATCTATAAATAAAAATTCTGGTCAAACAGGCCATGAGGTATGAAGGTGCGAGATGGCTGGGCTTAGTTATCAGCAAACCATAGCCATCCCCCCAAAATGATGTAACCAAAACAAGGCACCCCAACAGTCCATGCTTAGCGCAGGTTACTTACCGTATATACTCGAGTATAAGTCGACCTGAATATAAGCCGAGGCACCTAATTTTACCACAAAAACCTGGGAAAACTTATTGACTCGAGTATAAGCCTAGGGTGGGAAATGCAGCTATAGCCATACACAGCCCTCATACTGCCAGATATGCCCCCACAGTGCCAGATATGCCCCCACAGTGCCAGATATGCCCCCACAGTACCAGATATGCCCTCATAGTGCCAGATATGCCCTCATACTGCCAGATATGCCCCCACAGTGCCAGATATGCCCCCACAGTGCCCTCACAGTGCCAGATATGCCCCCACAGTGCCAGATATGCCCTCATACTGCCAGATATGCCCCCCTCAAGTGCCAAATATGCTCCCCCCCAGTGCCAAGTACAACTTACCATCCCTGCTCCGGCGCTCCCCCGCTGTCTTGTGAAGGAGGGACACGGAGGGCACAGCGCGTGCCTCTCCTGTGTCCCTCCTGCGTCTCTGGCGGCGGGTCTGTTAAATGAAGTGCCGGTTCGTGAGCCAATCAGAGCTCACGAACGGGTTCTTCATTTAATAGACCCGCCGCTGCCGCCGGAGACGCAGGAGGGACACAGGAGAGGCGCGCGCTGTGCCCTCCGTGTCCCTCCTTCCCACTTGACTCAAGTATAAGCCAAGGGGGCTTTTTCAGCACAAAAAAAAGTGCTGAAAAAGTCATCTTATACTCGAGTATATACGGTAATTCGTACTTGTAATGCAGGTGTGTTTCCGCACTGACAGAAATTGTATGAAGAGTACAAGAAAATTTTCAAACCCAACTTAAAATAATCCCATCACTGGTGTTGCCGATAGTAGCTTGTTGGTGGTGCACCGAGGGTACAGTAGTACACTACTGGTTAGTCACTTAGCATGAGACAAGAAAGAAAGACCCTTGGATGGCGCACTCTTTAAAGACAGTATATGTAAAGTAATAAGAGTAGTTAAAATTTAACTTTTAATTCGATCAAATTAAGATTCAGCGATCCTTCCTAAACACCCTAAGTACAGAAGTAGGACCTTTAATCATTAAATGTACTAGGTAGATCACATTATAAGTAAAATATTGCTTCTAAATTGAATAATTCAGGCAAAATAGCCAAATATGCAGCAGGATACCTCAATCAGGAATTTAAACAGCAGCGTTCTCTGGCAAGTATTTATCTACCCGAACAATGCTGGAAAATAATTTCTTGTTCGCAGTTGTAGTCAGGCCAAATATTATTATCAGAGGAAGTAGGAAAATAAAGCAAATGTATAAATCTGCTGTCAACATTAGACTGGATACATTTCCTCATATACCCTACTACACCGTATATTCTCTGGAAGTACCCGACCAGGTACTGGTCCGGTTGTACCAGATTCGTTGATGAGAGTTCATGAATATAAAATGGAGTGGTAAGTAAAGGGAAAGTCACAGTTAATAAAAAGGTGGATCTGCTGTTGGCGTTAGACAGTGAGACACCCTTAGGGACTCACTGAATCACCAATGAGAGTCCTGAAAACAGGAAGTGGAGAAATGCAGAAACATCCAACAGTCAGGATGTATAGCTCAATTCACATGCAGGATATTATCCAATAGAGAGGCTTAGCAATAAGGACACTATGGGGTATATTCAATTGAAGTCGAAAACTGCCGTCTGTCAAAAAGACGTCAGATTTTGACTTTTTTTGGTCGAATCCTGATTCGACATATTCAATATTTAGCAAAATTTTTCGACAAGTCGATAAATTCGACTTGTCGAAAAGCACGTGGATTGGCGGAATAGCTGCCGATCCACGTGTTAATGTCGAAAACGGGTCCAAATCCGACAGGTTTTGGCCCCCTTTTTGACCATCTCAGTCCGACATCAAAATGATGTCGGACTGAGATGCGGACCCGGAGGAGGCGAGGGGGGGTGGGAGCCGCAGGGAGACGGGGGGACAGCCGGCGGGCATACAGGGAGATCAGCGTTACAGTAGCACTGCAGCAGGATGTCACTCAGCGGCCCGACCTCACGGCAGCTTCCACCCTGCTCCAGCACGCTGCTGGAGCTGGGTGGAAGCTGCCATGAGGTCGGGCGGCTGAGTGACATCCTGCTGCAGCGCTACTGTAGCGCTGATCTCCCTGTATGCCCGCCGGCTGTCCCCCCGCAGCTCGCCCCCCTCGCCTCCTCTGCGTCCCATCTTAAATTCGACTTGAAAAAGTCGAATTAAGATGGGGATTGAATAGGGGTTGTCGGATCCATTCCGACAAATACATGTTGGAATGGATCCGACTTTAATTGAATATACCCCTATATATCTTATATAGTACTGAATTACTTGGCTGTGTATTGTTTACAATTCACGTATGCAAGAAATGTAACAGTAAGCAGACTTTATAATCGAAATATTGTAAGCCCTCTGCGATCTAAATTTGCTAGAATGAGATTACATTCTGATCACTGAGCCATTGACTCTGCTACTCAGCTGCTAAATTGTAGCCAAACGGACACTTGCAACATATAGATAAGAAAATGTGTCTAAAGTGGGGAGAGAGAGAATGCCATTATACTATGTATCACCTTGTTTCATAGCTTCAAAGAAGCGTGAACATAGCAAATAGAGGAAAGAGTGTGTAATACAGGTAGCAATGTCTGTGAGAAAAAAACACACATCGGACCAGAAAAAAGGGGTGTATACACATATGTATACTGTATGTATTCCTTACTCTGATTTAACTGGAATTAATTCGTACCTCAGTCAGTTTGATTATACCATCTGTGCACAAGCAGGGATATCCCTAAAACCTGGACTGCTTGGTTGCCTTGAGGACCTCGTTTGGGAACCACTGGTCAGAGGTTGGTATTAACAATGGGTTGTGGCCATGCTCCAACCTTGACCTCACCCCATCTAATACTAGGCCCAAGAAATTTTCTTAGGCTTTCAGGCAGTGGCGGATCCGGTTCTCCATTGTACTATACCTCTGGCCACTATACAGCAGTGCACATCTGCCCGGGAGATAGCAGCCTCCCTATCCAGCCCAGCACATGCTGCTTTGTGATGTGCTGGGCTAGGGAGGGACCAGGGATGTCAGCAGCAGCAGCAGTCTCTGCTATCCTTCTGCCCGATGTAACACTGCACTGCTATACTGTGGCAAGTGGCAGTGGGCAGGAAAGAAGTGTTATGCCCTGATCACAACTCCTGGATCCACTCCTGGCTCCCAGCACAAGCTTATGAAGTTAGATATAAAGTGGACTATAAAATATAACGGCACATTTTCTCTGTAATAAATATTTTTTGTCTCTTGCTTTACTTTTAGAAAAGGTGATGAGATTGTGGAAATAAATGAGCATGCAGTTAGCAACAAGTCACTGAATGAAGTCTATGCACTGTTAAGCCACTGCCACCCTGGAGCAATCATCATTCTGATCAGCAGGCATCCAGACCCTCAGGTAATGAAATAGCGCCATATTTAATTACACCTCGTGCTGGACTAGCCTAAATATACAGTATTTATCTGTAGGAATGGGATCCCTGGTGACAAAACTCAACCACAAGACGTAACCTGGCACTGATGCCCTACATATGTATCGGCCCCATATCATAGAACACAGAACACTACTAGAACGGGCATTTACACATTCAAACGGGTTGGGTTTGTGTGACGGTCACCATACCGACGCCTGGATCTGGCTTTTAGATGCCTGCCGGGGGGAGGGGGGCGCAACGATTGTTGGGATTGTGAGGGGGTTGGATTCTGGCATCGGTATTGTGACTGGCGGTCTCCTGACCGCCGGTCACATAACTACATCTCATTCAAACATATACACAAGCAATTTTGTTAATTGCTTTGAATCCTGAAGTTGTCTAATAATTTTATTTCTAAATAAAATGGGGATAAAGTAAAGTAAAGATATCAGCCCACCATTACAGACATACCTACCACATCTGTATTCTGCTCCTTGTGAAATCATAGCTCAGCACCGAGCATTCACAGGTATGAGGTTGCCAGCTGCTGCTTCCATGCCACTGTCACACATTCAGTGATTATACCATTGCGCACTAGGCACAGCCCCGTGCATAGGACTATTTCTTCACTACAGAGTCAGTGCCATTTATGCACCCACTGAATTGACGTACCTTAGGTAATGAACAATAAGACTTACTTTGAGTTATATTCAAGTGTTTTTACTAATATACTGTTTAAACTGTACCTGTTTTACAGCACTCATTGTGGTGTTTGAACATTTTACAGGTGTCTGAGCAGCAGCTGCAGCAGGCTATGACTGAGGCTCTGGAAAAGGAACATCCTCAGTGGAACATGGACGGTAATGTTTAGTGACAATCTTAGGGGTTGTTCCAATTAGCTGGTAACCCTGAACTCATGGATTTTTGTGGCCAGGTTCTTATCAGGGCTGCATGCATAAACAAGTTCAGGGGCAAGTTGGTGTGCCATTGCTGGTGTTTCATTGTCAATTGGGGCAGCACGTAGGGTGTAATGGTTAGCATTACTGACTCACAGCACTGAGGTCATGGTTTTGATTCCCACCACGGCTCTAACTGTGTGGAGTTTGTATATTCTCCCTGTACTTGCGTGGGTTTCCTCCGGGTACTTCGGTTTCCTACCATAATCCTAAAATATACTGTTAGGTTAACTGGCTCCAAACAAAATTAACTCTAGGGTGAATGTGTCTGTATGTACATGTGGTAGGGAATATAGATTGTAAGCTCCACTGGGGCAGGTACTGATGTGAATGGCCAAATATTCTCTGTAAAGTGCTGCAGAATGTGTGTGTGCTATATAAATAACTGGTAATAAATAAATAAATAAATAAATTATAACAGCACATCAAGCCGTTCATGACTAAGGGCAGGATGTACTAAAGAAAAAATGCGGTAAAACCCTAATTTTCGGGGTTTTACCTCAATTTCAAATGTACTAACCTCCGGCCACCCAGTTAATGATGCATAGGGTATTGCCATCTTTTTATGGCGATACCCTATAGAAGCCTATGGGCTTCTTGCTGCATCCCGCCGCCTCCCCCATCCTGGCGTCGCTCACGCCGTCCCCCCCGGCAAACCTGTATGCAGGAAGCCTGTGGTCCTGGTACCCAAACTCCTTCTCCCCCAGCAACACAGCCAGTGGTACTTCCGGCTGTAGGGAGCAGGAGGAGGAGCCCGGGACTGATTGCTGACATCATCTCCCAGGGCTGGGAGTTGATGGTGAGCCTGTGCACACCTTCTCACAGTTATCGCGAGGGGCCTCTGTCAACACATTGGGATGTTAATCGCAAATGTTAGTACATATGCAATTAGCATCGCTGCGGTGGGCGGCGATGTATTTTAATACATTCCGTCCTAATTGAATAAACACCTTTAGAATGTACAGTAGTGCTTAATGGGAAAGTGTCCTATAAAATGCTGTACAGTTGAGAAATACTGTATGGGGTCTATGTACTAAGCCTTGGAGAGAGATAAAGTGGACAGATATAAAGTACCAGCCAATCAGCTTCCTACCTGCCATGTTACAGGCTGTGTTTGAAAAATGCCAGTTAGGATTAGGTTGGCTGGTACTTTATCACCGTCCACTTTATCTCGTCCAAGGCTTATTACATAGACCACTAAATTTGTAATAAAAGTTTATAATAACAATAGACATAACTGTTCACTGAGAGGAGAAGTACTATACAGTACATATAATTTATTTGAAAATTCCACAGACTGCTGAGAACTGTAGTTCCACAACAGTAGGAGAGTCACAAGTTACCTATCTGTAGTTTACAGGCCATATAGTAGTTACATCATATGACTCACCTATAACTTACACTGCCATCTAGTGGTTGTAGGTTGAACAGGTCGCACAATGAATTCAAATCCGTATTAACTTTCATTACATCCATTTTAGCATACCACCCAACATCCGTAGCCCTGAAGGTGGGACCCATCTCCCAAAAACGGAGCATGGCCTATTGAAAGGGGGCGCGGACTCCTGTGAATATTAAATACTATATAGATTGCTTTCAAATGTTTAAATCACACCAAGGCAATGTTCATTTTACTTTTTTTTTTTTAACTAAAGATTGAGTCATTTGAATATACGGTTGTGTCCTCATACATGGATTCAGTCATGCAAACAGCCCTCTCAGCAAGCCAAGTCATGAGTGTCTTTTTCGCTCAAAAATGATGTCTTATACGGACAGACAAAACAACTGGAAGTGACTACTTTGCTAAATTGCTCTCATCAATTTCATGTGCGACACATTCATTCCTTGTTCAACACATTTTTCTAAAACCAATCAAGTTGTACTGTAGGACTGAAATTTCTACTTTAAATCCCATGGCAAAACCGCTGAACCCCCCTCCAGCTGATTCACAGAAATCTCCTGCAGAATGCTAATCATCACTACACATTGCAGTCCTGATTATTATCAATGAGGACTACAAACTAAACCCTATGTACTTAACCCTGAAAAGTAAAGCCATGTATTTATTACCAGTTATTTATATAGCGCACACATATTCCGTAGCGCTTTTCAGAGAATAATTGTCCATTCACATCAGTCCCTGCCCCAGTGGAGCATACAATCTATAGTCCCTACCACATGTACATGCACACACATTCATGCTAGGGTTAAGTTTTGTTGGGAGCTAATTAACCTGCCAGTATATTTTTGGATTGTGGGAGGAAACTGGAGTACCCGGAGGAAACCCACGCAAGCACGGGGCTTAATAAATATACTCCACACAGTTAGGTCCATGGTGGGAATTGAACCCATGATCTCAGTGCTGTGAGGCAGTAATGCATACTTGCCTACCTGACCCTCTCCATGAGGGAGAAAATGCTCTGTTCCTGGACTTTCCTGGTAATGTATGATTGCCATCACCTGTGGTGAAACACCTTTCTTATCAATTAACTAGCTCACCACAGGTGATGGCAATCATACATTACCAGGAAAGTCCAGGAACAGATCATTTTCTCCCTCATGGAGAGGGTCAGGTAGGCAAGTATGCAGTAATGCTAACCATTACACCATCCGTATTGCCCATCTTTAGAGTGTCCTGTGCTCCCCCCCCCCCCTCCCCCCAGTGCTGTAAAGTGAGATGCTGGCTTCACAGCATCAGTTTACTGCACCAGGGGTCACAGCAGGAGCACAGTGATCAGATAACCGGCTGCCCTCATCGGATCACCGTTCACTGGTTCCTAGATGCAGATAAGTATTACTTTGATTTTTTTTCTTTTATAATTATTTTTTTTTTACACGAATCGATCAGCCTGTGGTCTATCAGACACACATTGCTTATCACAGGGGCTGGATCCGAACTCAGCCTTCACTGCCAGCATGTGGGATGCCCTATTAATGCTACAATATCTGAAGATAGTGTTATTATGACAGGGTTCCCACCCTTTTTACATTAGTAAATTCAGGCAGATCACATTTCCCATTACAATTATAGGAAATGTGATCTGAAAAATGTTAATATAACGGCTTGGAGGAGAATTTTGCGAATTCTTCTCCAACTGCCCTTTAAGACATTCAGGTGATATTAAAATAATAAAACACCCTTTTCACGTTATTTTAGGTAAAATAATTTTGATAAACATGCCCGTTAGAGTTAAATGTAAAATTGCGTATAGATGTATCCGCCACAAAAATTCCAATGGATTGTGCTAAAGACATGCCACCTAAAAGGCGTATTTTAAAGATGCATCTTTAAAAGGGCATGGCTGATTTGTGTTTACCCTACTGTACTGAACTTACATGTATACACCCCTGGCTCCCCTTCTCTCAGCACAAGTGGATGCATCTGTAAGGTGCGAGCAACACTAAATGGATTTTTCGTCCAGGTCTAAATGAGGCTCAATGTTTTCGGAAGCACAAATTATATCACTGGCAAATATTTGAAATGATGTAACATTAAATGTATTTATTGCAGGTGATAAAAGGATGGGATCATGCTGCCATGGTAAATACCAGTGTGAGAGCTGTATAGAGAGGCACGTTGCATTCTTGTATTACAGTCGGAGAGAACAGAAGCAAATGGTTCGCTCCAGCAGTGACAGCAATTATAACCCCAGGTCCATGTGTGCTAGCACAGACTCCTACCAAGGCTATGGCATGAAGACCAGAGTGCATAGTGTGGATGTGCCTGTGAGAACGGAGCCTGCGCAGATGCATTATTCTGTCCCCGTCAGCTTAGAAGACCATTCAGCTCTTGCCAGTGAGGCTCTGAGTACAAATAAGGTTCTCTGCAAGAAAAACAGTGGACACTCAGGAGAGATCATAGTTAAGAAACTAACATCAAAACCAGCCCCACCACCCAGGAAGTACTATAAGCAAGATACAAGGGATGATGTAAGTGCATTACTTCCTACATAGAACCTACTGTTGTTTGCTACTAGTGACAGCAGACTATACTACAAAATGCATTGCCAACCCAATTAAACCTACATCATTTTATTTTTCTCATTACCCATTATTTTACGGATGCAAAATAAAATAACTTGGCACATTTAGGCCATACTTACCCACTCTCCGTGAAGCTGCGGGAGGCTCCCGTTTTTTGGGGTAGCCCCCCGAAACCCCTGGAAGAGTGGGCAGGTCTCCTGCATCCTGTTCGCACCCTAGTGATGCAGGCAGGATGGAGAGATAATCTCCCGTATTCGCGGGTCCGTCGACTGGGGAAGGGGTTAAAATTACGCAAATTGTGTCATTTTAGCCCTGCCCCCTTCCCGCGGACCAGCGAATCGTGGTGTTTTCCGATGTGGGGGCGGGGCTTGGTGATGTCACAGTCCCCCAAAGACTCCTGCAGCGCCTCCTCTCCGGGCTTCTCCTGGAGAGGAGAAATATAATGTAGGCAAGTATGATTACTGATACTAATCCAGGGGCCGATTCAGATCTGATTGCTAGGCTGCGTTTTCTCACAGCCTGCGATCAGATCTGAACTGCGCATGCGTATGCACCGCATTGCGCAGGTGCAATGGTCCGCTGCAATGGGGATCATCGGGCAGCGACAGGATGGTGCGAAAATTCCGTACACACCGGCGATCGCAAAGAGATTGACAGGAAGAGGACATTTGTGGATGGCAACTGACCATTTTAAAGGAGTGTCTGGGAAAACGCAGGAGGGACCAGGTGTTTGGAGGGAGGGTTTCTGATGTCAACTCTGGCCCCGATCATTGCAACGGCTGAGTAAGTCCTGGGCTGAGCAGAAACTGCACACACTTATGTTTGCACACCTGCACACGCACCATACCCTCCCCTGTAGGTGGCGACTTCGGGCCCTGCGCGTTCACACTAGCTGGAAAATTGAGTAAATGCAATCACATCGTGGATACGAGTGATCCTGAACAAGGACCTATGGTGGAAGTATTTTAGTTATTTTAGGAGCCAGTATCTAGTATTACATTGTTTATTACAACTTACCAGCAATTTATTAACTGATAACTGGACAGCATAGTTAGGGGGTTATTCAGAGATGTGTGGCACCGCTGCCATGTTTATTATCACAGGAAATGCAGGCGACATCGTCTGCCGGCCCCGAAAACGGCCATGACACACCTGCTTTTCCTGCCCTCATCCCCCCCAACGACGTGTCGCTGCCCCCGGACACCCGTTGCCTGTCAATCACCATCCGGGGTGCACTCCCATAGTGAAGGGTCGTGCACACGCACTATGGTTGGTGGGCATGTGCAGACTCTTTGGACGTGGACCTGCATGCGAACGCAGTGGCTGCGTACATCTCTGAATAAGGCCCCTAGTTTTGCCTTCATGCTTCTCTCTGTAGAAAGTGCATATACATAGGTCTGTGCCCGCTCTTGTTTTGCTGAGTGTTTACTGTAAGCATTGCTACAGTAGGTGCTCCTGCATGTAGCCAGCATTTAATAGAAACACTACAAACTCCGATTTGTGAGAGACAAATGTATAAGTGGGTATAATCATGCATAAATACTGCTGGGGCATGACTTTACAAAGCATCAATTCTGACAAGAGGGTAACTGCACACTGTGGGATTGATTCAGCCTTGCACGCATGTTGGCTGCAAATGTGGTCGCATTGCCTGCTCGAAAATAAATGCACCTGTAGTCAGAGTTGGCTGCACCTATGTGGCTGCAGTGCCATATTCATCCTCTTGTAAAAGTAGCTGTTGTCACTTAGAAAATGAGGGTGTGGCCATCCATCTTGGCACATTCACTGCTAATGTGAGTAAGCCAGGGGCGGGGTTGAACTGCTGATTGACTGCTGATCTCATCCTGTCAAGTCAGCGAGATAGGTCAGCCCCTCCCGACACATACAATGAGTGTGTTGTATGTGTGTAAAGGCCCCCATATATCAGTGGCCCCGATTCCCCCAACCACCAATCGGCGAATCCCTGGGCAATCAGGGAAATTAAACATGTTAAAAATGCTTGATTTGCCAATCCCGACTGTTTTCAGCAATCGGGATTTTTTAAAATGCTTAATAATCCTTATCCTCCGACCTGACCTTTGGGGGATCTGCAAATAGTGGCAATATGTTGCTGATCTATAGGAACCTTAAACCAGACTCATAGCGTGGGGCAGTGATGGCCCACAGGGCTGCATGCTGACAGCCTAGCAGCACAGAGGCAGAACACTCTGCAGTCGCAGTGCAAGCAAGGGGGCAAAAAAAATAAGATTTTACTTACCGGTAAATCTATTTCTCGTAGTCCGTAGAGGACGCTGGGACTCCGTAAGGACCATGGGAAATAGACGGGCTCCGCAGGAGATAGGGCACTTTAAGAAAGCTTTGGATTCTGGGTGTGCACTGGCTCCTCCCTCTATGCCCCTCCTCCAGACCTCAGTTAGGGAAACTGTGCCCAGAGAAGATGGACAGTACGAGGAAGGATTTTTATAAATCTAAGGGCGAGATCCATACCAGCCACACCAATCACACCGTATAACTTGTGATAAACTACCCAGTTAACAGTATGAACAACAACATAGCCTCGGATCAACCGATAAACTATAACATAACCCTTATGTAAGCATTAACTATATACAAGTCTTGCAGAAGAAGTCCGCACTTGGGACGGGTGCCCAGCATCCCCTACGGACTACGAGAAATAGATTTACCGGTAAGTAAAATCTTATTTTCTCTAACGTCCTTGAGGATGCTGGGACTCCGTAAGGACCATGGGGATTATACCAAAGCTCCCAAACGGGCGGAAGAGTGCGGATGACTCTGCAGCACCGAATTGAGCAAACAGGAGGTCCTCCTCAGCCAGGGTATCAAATTACCAGAACTTTGCAAAGGTATTTGACCCCGACCAAGTAGCAGCTCGGCACAGCTGTAGTGCCGAGACCCCTCGGGCAGCCGCCCAAGAAGAGCCCACCTTCCTAGTGGAATGGGCCTAAACTGATTTAGGTAACGGTTGAATCGTGTTACAGATCCAGCTAGCAATAGTCTGCTTTGAAGCAGGGCCGCCAACCTTGTTGGCTGTATACAGGACAAACAGTGCTTCTGTTCTGCAGATCCTAGCCGTTCTGGCCACGTAAATTTTCAAAGCCCTGACCACATCAAGGGACTCGGAATCCTCCAAGTCACGCGTAGCCACAGGCACGACAATAGGTTGGTTCATATGAAAGGATAAGACCACCTTTGGCAGGAATTGAGGACGGGTCCGCAATTTCGCTCTATCCATATGGACAATCAGATAGGGCTTTTAGTGAGAAAAGCCTCCAATTCCGAAACTCGCCTAGCCGAAGCCAAGGCTAACAACATGACCACCTTCCAGGTGAAATATTTCAACACCACTGACTTGAGTGGTTCAAACCAATGTGACTTAAGGAACCGTAACACCACGTTAAGGTCCCAAGGCGTCACCGGCGGTACAAAAGGAGGCTAAAAATGCAGTACTCCCTACACAAACGTTTGTACTTCAGGAAGAGAAGCCAATTCTTTTTAGAAGAAAATGGATAAGGCTGAAATTTGAACCTTTATCGATCCTAATTTCAGGCCCAAGTTCGCTCCAGTTTGAAGGAAGTGAAGCAGACGGCCCAAAAGGAATTCCTCCATAGGAGCATTCCTGACATCACATCAGGAAACATATTTTCGCCATATTCAGTGATAATGTTTCAATGTCACTTCCTTCCTAGCCTTAATTAGGGTAGGAATGACCTCCTCCGGAATACCCATTACCGCTAGGATCCTGCGTTGAACCGCCATGCCGTCAAACACAGCCACGGTAAGTCTTGGAACAGACAGGGCCCCTGCTGCAGCAGATCCTGTCTTAGAGGAAGAGGCCACGGATTCTCTGTGAGCATTTCCTGCAGATCTGGATACCAGGTCCTCCGTGTCCAATCTGGAACAATGAGAATTGGCCTCACTCCTCTTTTTCTTATTATCCTCCACACCATGGGTATGAGAGGAAGAGGAGTAAACACAGAGACCGACCGGAACACCCACGGTGTCACTAGGGCGTCCACAGCTTACTGCCTTAAGGTCTCCAGACCTGGCGCAATAACTCAGCGGCTTTGTGTTGAGACGGGACGCCATCATGTCTATCAGTGGCAGTCTCCACCGAATTGCAATCTGTGTTAAGACTTCCTGTTGAAGTCCCCACTCTCCAGGACGTAGGTCGTGTCCGCTGAGGAAGTCTGCTTCCCAGTCGTCCACTCCCAGAATGAACACTGCTGACAGTGCGCTTACATGATTCTCCGCCCAGCGAAGAATTCTGGTGGCTTCCGCCATTGCCACTCTGCTCCTTGTGCCGCCTTGGCGGTTTACATGAGCTACTGCGGTGACGTTGTCTGACTGGATCAGAACCGGTTGGTCACGAAGTAGGGTCTCCGCCTGACGTAGGGCGTTGTATATGGCCCTTAGTTCCAAGAAGTGAAGACAAGTCTCTTCACTTGACCAAAGACCTTGGACATTTTATTTTTCCCTGTGTGACTGCTCCCCAACCTCGGAGGCTCGCGTCCGTGGTCACCAGGATCCAGTCCTGAATGCCGAACCTGCTGCCCTATAGAAGGTGAGCACCCTGCAGCCACCACAGGAGAGATACCCTGGCCCTGGGGGAGAGGGTGATCAACTGATGAATCTGTAGATGTGACCAGGACCACTTGTCCAGTAGGTCCCATTTGAAAGACCTTGCATGGAACCTGCCGAAGGGAATGATTATCCCCGGACTCGGGTGCAGCGATGCCGACACCTGTCTTGGTTTCAATAAGTTCCTGACCAGAGTCATGAGTTCCTGGGCCTTCTCTATCTGAAGGTAAACCCCTTTCTGGTCCGTATCCAGTATCATACCCAAGAAGGGCAGACTAGTCATAGGAACCAACTGTGACTTCGGGATATTGAGAAACTAGCCGTGTTGCTGTGACACCTTCAGCGAAAGTGACACGCTGTTCACAACTGCTCTTTTGATCTCGCCTTATAGGAGATCGTCCAAGTATGGGATAACTGTGACTCCTAGCTTGCGTAGGAGCACCATCATTTCCGCCCATTACCCTGAAATTGGTAATGACAATACTGTACCGCAATTCTCAGGTTTGCCTGATGGGGTGGATAAATGGGAACATGAAGGTATGCAGCCTTTATGTCTAGATACACCATCAAATCCCCCCTTTCCAAACTGGCCATGATTGCTCTGAGCGATTCCACCTTAAATTTGAACCTTTTCCAGTATAGGTTCAGAGGTTTTAATTTTAAATAGGTCTGACTGAACCGTACGTATTCGGGACTACAGCCAAGGTTGAGTAATAGCCCCTTCCTTTTTGCAGGAGGAGAACCTTGAGCACCACCTGTTGGAGATACAATGTGTGAATTGTATTTAATATAACTCCCCTGCTGGGGGAGAAGCTGGTAGGTCCGATAAGGAAAACCGGCGAGGAGGCACCTTTCAAATTCCTTTGTAACCCTGAGAAAAAATTTTATTGCCCCGGGATCCACCTGTGAGTGAACTCAGATGTGGCTGAAGAGTCGAAGACGTGCTCCCCCTGGGACGGACTCCCTTAGCGGAGCTCCTGCATCCTGCGGTGGATGTAGTAGAGGCCGGGGAGGACTTCTGTTCCTGGGAACTAGCTGTGCCCCGTGCCCTTACCTCTGGTAAGAAAGGACACTCCTCATACTTTCTTGTTATTCTGCAACCGAAAGGACTGCATTTGATAATGTCGTGCCTTCTTAGTCTGTGAGGGAATATAAGGCAAAAGATCAGAATTACCAGCTATAGCTGTGTAGACCAGGTTCGAGAGCCCTTCTCCACACAATTCCTCAGCCTTGTGAGGTAAACCCTCCATATGCCTCTTTTAGTCGGCATCACCTGTCCATTGCATGTTCCACAGGACAAGTCTAGCAGAAATCGACATAGCGTTGACTCTAGAACCCAGTAGACTAAAGTCTCTTTGGGCATGTCTTATTTATATATATATATATATATATATATATATATAAGAAAAACATCTTTTACATATAAATAAAATAAGATTTTACTCACCGGTAAATCTATTTCTCGTAGTCCGTAGTGGATGCTGGGAACTCCGTAAGGACCATGGGGAATAGACGGGCTCCGCAGGAGACTGGGAACTCTAAAAGAAAGATTAGGTACTATCTGGTGTGCACTGGCTCCTCCCACCATGACCCTCCTCCAGACCTCAGTTAGGATACTGTGCCCGGTAGAGCTGACACAATAAGGAAGGATTTTGAATCCCGGGTAAGACTCATACCAGCCACACCAATCACACCGTATAACTCGTGATACTATACCCAGTTAACAGTATGAAATATAACTGAGCCTCTCAACAGATGGCTCAACAATAACCCTTAGTTAGGCAATCACTACATACAAGTATTGCAGACAATCCGCACTTGGGATGGGCGCCCAGCATCCACTACGGACTACGAGAAATAGATTTACCGGTGAGTAAAATCTTATTTTCTCTGACGTCCTAGTGAATGCTGGGAACTCCGTAAAGACCATTGGGATTATACCAAAGCTCCCAAACGGGCGGGAGAGTGCGGATGACTCTGCAGCACCGAATGAGAGAACTCAAGGTCCTCCTCTGCCAGGGTATCAAAATTGTAGAATTTTGCAAGCGTGTTTGCCCCTGACCAAGTTGCAGCTCGGCAAAGTTGTAAAGCCGAGACCCCTCGGGCAGCCGCCCAAGATGAGCCCACTTTCCTCGTGGAATGGGCTTTTACTGATTTAGGATGCGGCAATCCAGCCGCAGAATGCTCCAGCTGAATTGTGCTACAAATTCAGCGAGCAATAGTCTGCTTAGAAGCAGGAGCACCTATTTTGTTGGGTGCCTACAGGATAAAAAGCGAGTCAGTTTTCCTGACTCCAGCCGTCCTGGAAATATCAATTTTTAAGGCCCTGACTACGTCCAGTAACTTGGAATCTTCCAAGTCCCTAGTAGCCGCAGGCACTACAATAGGTTGGTTCAAGTGAAAAGCTGATACCACCTTAGGGAGAAACTGGGGACGAGTCCTCAATTCTGCCCTATCCATATGGAAAATCAGATAAGGGCTTTTACATGACAAAGCCACCAATTCTGACACACGCCTGGCCGAAGCCAAGGCCAATAACATGACCACTTTCCACGTGAGATATTTCAAATCCACAGTTTTAAGTGGCTCAAACCAATGTGATTTTAGGAAACTCAACACCACGTTGAGATCCCAAGGTGCCACAGGAGGCACAAAAGGGGGCTGAATATGTAGCACTCCCTTTACAAATGTCTGAACTCCAGGCAGTGAAGCCAGTTCTTTCTGGAAGAAAATCGACAGAGCCGAAATCTGGACCTTAATGGAACCCAAGTTTAGGCCCATAGTCACTCCTGACTGTAGGAAGTGCAGAAAACGACCCAGCTGAAATTCCTCTGTTGGGGCCTTCCTGGCCTCACACCACGCAACATATTTTCGCCAAATACGGTGATAATGGTTTGCGGTTACTTCTTTCCTGGCTTTTATCAGCGTAGGAATGACTTCCTCCGGAATGCCCTTTTCCTTTAGGATCCGGAATTCAACCGCCATGCCGTCAAACGCAGCCGCGGTAAGTCTTGGAACAGACAGGGCCCCTGCTGTAGCAGATCCTGTCTGAGCGGTAGAGGCCATGGGTCCTCTGATATCATTTCTTGAAGTTCTGGGTACCAAGCTCTTCTTGGCCCATCCGGAACCATGAGTATCGTTCTTACTCCTCGTTTTCTTATTATTCTCAGTACCTTTGGTATGAGAGGCAGAGGAGGGAATACATAAACCGATTGGTACACCCACGGTGTCACTAGAGCGTCCACAGCTATTGCCTGAGGGTCCCTTGACCTGGCGCAATATCTAGTTTTTTGTTTAGGCGGGACGCCATCATGTCCACCTGTGGCCTTTCCCAACGGTTTACCAACAGTTGGAAGACTTCTGGATGAAGTCCCCACTCTCCCGGGTGTAGGTCGTGTCTGCTGAGGAAGTCTGCTTCCCAGTTGACCACTCCCGGAATGAACACTGCTGACAGTGCTAAGACGTGATTTTCCGCCCATCGGAGAATCCTTGTGGCTTCTGCCATCGCCATCCTGCTTCTTGTGCCGCCCTGTCGGTTTACATGGGCGACCGCCGTGATGTTGTCTGATTGGATCAGTACCAGCTGGTTTTGAAGCAGAGGCCTTGCCAGACTTAGGGCATTGTAAATGGCCCTCAGTTCCAGAATATTTATGTGTAGGGACGACTCCTGACTTGACCAAAGTCCTTGGAAATTTCTTCCCTGTGTGACTGCCCCCCAGCCTCGAAGGCTGGCATCCGTGGTTACCAGGACCCAGTCCTGTATGCCGAATCTGCGGCCCTCTTGAAGATTAGCACTCTGCAGCCACCACAGTAGAGATACCCTGGTCCTTGGAGACAGGGTTATCAGCCGATGCATCTGAAGATGCGATCCCGACCACTTGTCCAAGAGGTTCCACTGAAAGGTTCTTGCATGGAACCTGCCGAATGGAATTTTGCTTCGTAAGAAGCTACCATTTTTCCCAGGACTCGTGTGCAGTGATGCACCGATACCTGTTTTGGTTTCAGGAGGTCTCTGACTAGAGATGACAGCTCCTTGGCTTTCTCCTGCGGGAGATAGTGCTACTCCGACCAACAACTCCTCCTTGGACCTCGCCTTTATAAGGAGATCGTCCAAGTACGGGATAATTAAAACTCCCTTTTTTTCGAAGGAGTATCATCATTTCTGCCATTACCTTGGTAAAGACCCTCGGTGCCGTGGACAGTCCAAACGGCAGTGTTTGGAATTGGTAATGGCAATCCTGTACCACAAATCTGAGGTACTCCTGGTGAGGATGGTAAATGGGGACATGTAGGTAAGCATCCTTGATGTCCAGGGATACCATGTAATCCCCCTCCTCCAGGCTTGCAATAACCGCCCTGAGCGATTCCATCTTGAACTTGAATTTTTTTATGTATGTGTTCAAGGATTTCAAATTTAAAATGGGTCTCACCGAACCGTCCGGTTTCGGTACCACAAACAGTGTGGAATAGTAACCCCGTCCTTGTTGAAGTAGGGGCACCTTGACTATCACCTGCTGGGAATACAGCTTGTGAATTGCCTCTAGCACAGCCTCCCTGCTTGAGGGAGTTGTCGGCAAGGCAGATTTGAGGAAACGGCGGGGGGGAGACGCCTCAAATTCCAGCTTGTACCCCTGAGATACTACTTGAAGGATCCAGGGATCCACCCGTGAGCGAGCTCACTGATCGCTGAAATTTTTGAGGCGGCCCCCCACCGTACGTGGCTACGCCTGTGGAGCCCCCGCGTTATGCGGTGGACTCAGAGGAAGCGGGGGAAGAATTTTGATTCTGGGAACTGGCTGACTGGTGCAGCTTTTTCCCTCTTCCCTCGTCTCTGTGCAGAAAGGAAGCGCCTTTGACCCGCTTGCTTTTCTGAAGCCGAAAGGACTGTACCTGATAATACAGTGCTTTCTTAGGCTGTGAGGAAACCTGAGGTAAAAAATTTTCTTCCCAGCTGTTGCTGTGGATACGAGGTCCCAGAGACCATCCCCAAACAATTCCTCACCCTTATAAGGCTCTATGTGCCTTTTAAAGTCAGCATCACCTGTCCAGTGTCGGGTCTCTAATATCCTCCTGACAGAATGGACATTGCATTAATTCTAGATGCCAGCCGGCAAAATATCTTTCTGTGCATCCCTCATATATAAGACGACGTCTTTAATATGCTCTTATGTTCGCAAAATAGTATCCCTGTTTGACAGGGTCACAGACCACGCTGCAGCAGCACTATCTGCAGGTCTCAGTCTAGTACCTGAGTGTGTAAATACAGACTTCAGGATAGCCTCCTGCTTTTTATCAGCAGGTACCTTCAAAGTGGCCGTATCCTAAGACGGCAGTGCCACCTTTTTTGACAAACGTGTGAGCGCCTTATCCACCCTAGGGGATATCTCCCAGCGTATCTTATCCTCTGGCGGGAAAGGGTACGCCATCAGTAACTTTTTAGAAATTACCAGTTTCTTATCGGGGGAACCCACGCTTTTTCACACTTCATTCACTCATTTGATGGGGGAACAAAACACTGCCTGCTTTTTCTCCCCAAACATAAAACCCTTTTTTAGTGGTACTTGGGTTAATGTCAGAAATGTGTAACACATTTTTTATTGCCGGGATCATGTAACGGATGTTCCTAGTGGATTGTGTATATGTCTCAACCTCGTCGACACTGGAGTCAGACTCCGTGTCGACATCTGTGTCTGCCATCTGAGGGAGCGGGCGTTTTTGAGCCCCTGATGGCCTTTGAGACGCCTGGGCAGGCGCGGGCTGAGAAGCCGGCTGTCCCACAGCTGTTACGTCATCCAGCCTTTTATGTAAGGAGTTGACACTGTCGGTTTATACCTTCCACCTATCCATCCACTCTGGTGTCGGCCCCACAGGGGGCGACATCACATTTATCGGCATCTGCTCTGCCACCACATAAGCCTCCTCATCAAACATGTCGACACAGCCGTACCGACACACCGCACACACACAGGGAATGCTCTGACTGAGGACAGGACCCCACACAGCCCTTTGGGGAGACAGAGAGAGAGTATGCCAGCACACACCAGAGCGCTATATAATTTAGGGATTAACACTATATTGAGTGAATTTTTCCCAATAGCTGCTTGTATATACAATATTGCGCCTAAATTGAGTGCCCCCCCCTCTCTTTTTAACCCTTTGAGCCTGCAAACTACAGGGGAGAGCCTGGGGAGCTGTCTTCCAGCTGCACTGTGAAGAGAAAATGGCGCCAGTGTGCTGAGGGAGATAGCTCCGCCCCTTTTTCGCTGACTTTTCACCCGCTTTTTTATGGATTCTGGCAAGGATATTTATCACATATATAGCCTCTGGGGCTATATATTGTGATATATTTGCCAGCCAAGGTGTTTTTATTGCTGCTCAGGGCGCCCCCCCCCCCAGCGCCCTGCACCCTCAGTGACCGGAGTGTGAGGTGTGTATGAGGAGCAATGGCGCACAGCTGCAGTGCTGTGCGCTACCTTGGTGAAGACTGATGTCTTCTGCCGCCTATTTTCCGGACCTCTTCTTGCTTCTGGCTCTGTAAGGGGGACGGCGGCGCGGCTCCGGGAACGAACACCAAGGCCAGTTCCATGCAGTCGATCCCTCTGGAGCTAATGGTGTCCAGTAGCCTAAGAATCCCAAGCTAGCTGCAAGCAGGTAGGTTCGCTTCTTCTCCCCTTAGTCCCTCGATGCAGTGAGCCTGTTGCCAGCAGGTCTCACTGTAAAATAAAAAACCTAAAATAAACTTTCTTTCTAGGAGCTCAGGAGAGCCCCTAGTGTGCATCCAGCTCGGCCGTGCACAGAAATCTAACTGAGGTCTGGAGGAGGGTCATGGTGGGAGGAGCCAGTGCACACCAGATAGTACCTAATCTTTCTTTTAGAGTGCCCAGTCTCCTGCAGAGCCCGTCTATTCCCCATGGTCCTTACGGAGTTCCCAGCATCCACTAGGACGTCAGAGAAATATATATATATATATATATATATATATATATATATATACACTAGGGACAATAACATGGCATCCTTATCTAGGGGTTAAACCACCGCTGATAAGGTATCTGACTACGCTGCTACAGCGCTATAAACCCATGCCGACACAATCGCCGGTCTGAGTAGTGTACCAGAATGTGTGTAAATGTACTTTTACTGCATGCTATCTGCAGGATCCCTGAGGATAGCTGTTAAGTCAGCGCTACCTTTTTGGGTAAACGTGTCAATGCCTTGTACACCCTAGGGGAAGATTCCCATCTTATCCTGGCCCCATTAGGGAAAGGATATTCCCTGAGAATTCTTTTTGGGAAGCTGCAGCTTCTTGTCTGGAGATTCCCGCTCTTTTCCTTCATGAGAGGAGGGAAATTTACCTCAGCTTTCTTCCCCTTAAACATGTGTACCCTTGTGTCAGGGACAGATGAGTCATCAGTGATATGCAAAACATCTTTTATTACAATAATCATATATTGAATACTTTTCTGCCAGTCTTGGCTGTACTTTGCATTATCGTAGTCGACACTGGAGTCAGACTCCGTGTCGATAACAGTGCCTATTATTTTGGATAGTAAGCGTTGTGAGACTCTGAAGGTCTCTGTGACATAGGGGCAGACATGGGTAGATTCCCTGTCTGTTCTTTTGTAATAAGGTCATCTTAGCACTTAATTTCACATATCCAATCAGGTGTCGGCGTTGTCGACAGAAAGACCACGCACCCACACAGATTTGCTCCATCTCTTCCTTCGGAGAGCCTTTTTCCGCAGACATGTCGACACACACGTACCGACACACTCCACACACACAGGGAATCTCTTATCTGAAGACAGGTTAACCCTAGGCCCTTTGGAGAGACAGAGAGAGAGAATGCCAGCACACACCCCAGCGCTATATAACCCAGGAAAAAACACAGAATGTTTACCCAGTAGCGCTGCTGTAATGTATAATCGCCAAATATGTCCCTCCCCCCCCCCCCCCCTCTACTTTAAAATCCTCTTCACCGTGTGTCAAGCAGGGGAGAGTCCGGGGAGCTTCCTCTCAGCGGTGCTGTGGAGAGAAAATGGCACTGGTGAGTGCTGAGGGAGAAGCCCCGCCCCCTCGGCGGCGGGCTTCTGTCCCGCTCAAACTTACTAAAATATGGCGGGGGCTCTTTTATATACATGTACAGTGCCCACCTGTACATGTATATATACTTTTTGCCATAAGAGAGGTGTTATATTGCTGCCCAGGGCGCCCCCCCTGCGCCCTGCACTCTTAAAGTGACCGGAGTATGTGAGGTGTACGGGAGCAATGACGCACAGCTGCGGTGCTGTGCGTTACCTCAGTGAAGCTCTGAAGGCTTATGCCGCCTGAGACGTCTTCTGACTTTGTTTCTTCTGTCTCTGTGAGGAGAACGGCGGTGCGGCTCCGGGGGTGGACGCCCAGTAAGAACCTGCGTTCACCCCCTCTGGAGCTAATGGTGTCCAGTAGCCGAGGAAGCAGAGCCTATCTTAGACAAGAAGGTCTGCCCCTCTCTCCTCAGTCCCTCGATGCAGGGAGCCTGTTGCCAGCAGTGCTCCCTGTGAAAATGTAGAAAAAATCCAAACAAAAATGCTTTCTAGGCAGAGAACTCAGGGAGCTACCTGCAGTGCACCCATCTCGCTCTGGGCACAGTGTAAAACTGAGGTCTGGAGGAGGGGCATAGAGGGAGGAGCCAGTGCACACCCAGAATCCAAAGCTTTCTTAAAGTGCCCTATCTCCTGCGGAGCCCGTCTATTCCCCATGGTCCTTACGGAGTCCCAGCATCCTCAAGGACGTTAGAGAAATATCCATTGGGCACACGGCTACCATCAATGCTGGGAAACCATTGATGGTTTCTAATCATTGATGGTCGACGGCCATCCGTACACAATTTACATGTGCCACACCTGCAATGCAACATGGTTTTACCAAGGTGCACAGTTACTTGTTATTTCGCTTACTAACAATCCCAAATACTTCTCCATACTTCACTTGCAATCCAGAAATAAGAAGACGCTACTGTGGGCCAGGCCCTGACACAGGTCTAGCAGCAGATGAAAAGTACCAATGTTCGGTACTTTGTACATGTGCAGTAGAGATGAGCGGGTTCGGTTCCTCGGAAACCGAACCCGCCCGAACTTCAGGTTTTTTTACACGGGTCCGAGCGACTCGGATCTTCCCGCCTTGCTCGGTTAACCCGAGCGCGCCCGAACGTCATCATCCCGCTGTCGGATTCTCGCGAGGCTCGGATTCTATCGCGAGACTCGGATTCTATATAAGGAGCCGCGCGTCGCCGCCATTTTCA